>NC_090756.1:71450803-71453303 GCF_036898095.1 Palaemon carinicauda
CCTTCCCCTTTTTGCAGAAAGGGTTTGCGGCTGTGTTAAAAGCAGTCGAGGCTGGCAAGCTATGCCCCTCCTTGGAGGAGTGTAAACCCTTGTCGCTGGCCCTACCTATGGACCACAAGGACTGGAAGGACGTCCATCTTACCTTCTCAGTCGGGAAGTTGGAGACTGATATTGCCGGACGTCAGTTCGGTGAGAACCTCCCTAAGCTGTCTGACTTTCTTTTGCGGAGAGAGCTCGAGATGAAAGAAAGATTCGCTGCCTCAATGTCTTTTCAGACCACTCTTGAGACGAATGCAAGTGACCCCAAGGTCAATGAGATGTTCATGGTAGTGGCCAAGACTCATCTGGCCACAGTGACGAAGGATCTTTACAGCTTCGTCACGGCGAGGAGAGCTGTAGGGAGTTTGTGTTCGCCTCGGCTGTGGTGAGGCACGAGCCAAGGAAACTAATCTCCTCCAACATTTGGGGCAAAGACCTTTTCCCTAGCGAATCGGTCAAGGAGGTTGTTGATAAGGCCGCCACGGAGAATAGGAACCTTCTCCAGAAGTGGGGCCTGTCTATCAAGAGAAAGTCTTCCCGGATGAGGGACCCCAACCAAAGAGGAAGACTAGGCGGACTAGGCTACCTTCTCGGCCAGCCAAGCCATTTAGACAGCAACAGCAACAGCAATTGTCGATGCCTTCAGTGCCTCAGATGGTGGCACAAACCCCGACCACATTCCAGTGGATACCCCAGGCCATGTCGACACAGTCCCCGGCATTCAACCCAACGTTCGAAGGGCAGTCAACTTCCTTTCGAGCAAAGCCTAGAGGAGCAGCCGGAGGCTTGTTTAGGCACCCCTCAAGGGGAAGGGGATTCAAGGGTGGTCGTGGTCAGGGAGGGAAGACCTCAGGACAGCAGTCCAAGTGAGATGATACTGGTAGGAGGGAGAATTCAGAGTTTTCGGGATCGGTGGACCTTCAATCCCTGGGCCCTCAGCCTACTCAAGAATGGACTGGGCTGGAGCTGGTACAGCACTCCACTCCCGTGCCCTCGGTTTTTCCAACACTCCACCTCCGTTCTGGAGGAGTACATCTAAGAACTGTTGGAGAAAAAAGTGATCTGAAGGGTAAAGTCCATCAAATCCAAGGGAGGCTGGTTTGTGTTCCAAAGAAGGACTTGGAAAAACTCAGAGTCATTCTGGAGTTGTCGCCACTTAACAAGTTCATAGTGAACTGCAAGTTCAAGATGCTAACACTGCAACACATAAGGACCTTACTACCCAAGAGGGCATTTACCGTCTCCATAGACTTGTCAGACGCCTATTGGCACGTTCCAATCAACCGTCGACTCTCCCCCTACCTAGGGTTCAAGCTATAATGAAGATTATACGCCTTCAGAGCCATGCCATTCGGGCTAAATATAGCCGCAAGGATCTTCACGAAGCTTGCGAGCGTAGCTCTCAAACAATTACGCCTAAAGGGAATTCAGGTGGTAGCCTACCTGAACGACTGGGTGGTGTGGGCAGCATCCAAGACAGAATACTTGCAAGCTTCCCTGCAGGTGATCCAGTTCCTAGAGTATCTAGGCTTCAAGATCAACAGAAAAAAGTCTCGACTTTCTCCATCTCAAAAGTTCCAGTGGTTGGGAATCCACTGGGACCTAATGTCACACCAATTCTCCATCCCGGCGAAGAAAAGGAAGGAGATAGCTGGTTGTGTCAAGAGACTTCTAGATTCCGAAAGGATATCAAGACGCGAACAGGAGAGAGTACTGGGTTCTCTCTAGTTTGCTTCGGTAACAGACCCTGTGCTAAGAGCACAGCTAAAGGATGCAACCGGAGTTTGGAGAAGTTATGCATCAAAAGCGCGAAGAGATCTGAGATGACCAGTTCCGCTTCATCTACGTACTCTTCTCAGGCCATGGTCCGAAGCCAGACATCTAAAGAAGTCTGTACTTCTTCAGCCACCTCCCCCGTCGGTGACGATTCACACAGACTCCTCGAAGGAGGGGTGGGGAGGTCACTCTCATCGGAAGAAGGCCCAAGGGATTTGGTCCAATCTATTCAAGACATTTCACATAAACTTTCTAGAGGCTATGTCAGTGCTCCTTACCTTAAAGAAATTCTCCCCGCGTCACTTGATCCACATAAGGTTGGTGCTGGACAGCGAGGTGGTTGTGAGATGCTTGAATCGACAAGGATCAAGGTTGCCACCTCTCAACCAGGTGATGACTGGCAGAAAAGAAGAAGTGGTACCTGTCGGCAGTTCACCTTCAAGGAGTCCGCAATGTGACAGCGGACGCTCTATCCAGGCTCACACCGATAGAGTCGGAATGGTCCCTAGACGCAGGATCGTTCTCCTTCATCTTGAGGCAAGTCCCAGAACTGCAGATAGACCTCTTTTCGACGAAAGACAACAAGAAATTTCCCCTGTACGTATCCCTGTACGAGGACCCCTTGGCGGAAGCAGTGGACACGATGTCCCTCGACTGGAACAGATGGTCCAGGATTTATCTGTTC
>NC_090756.1:71458303-71473303 GCF_036898095.1 Palaemon carinicauda
TACATAGGTTGACCAGAACCGGGTATAGGAAAGAACCCATTGAGACTCCCATCTTTTGTTGATAAAATGAACCTTCAAATTTAAAAATAGTAGATTCTATTGATACCTTAATTAGCTCACAAAACTTACCTAAAGGCAATGGTGGTTTAAAAATGCCATCTTCGGCGAGTTTAGTGAGATTTTCCAGCACAAAGTCAAGGGGTACATATGTAAACAAAGAGACTATTTCTAAGATGTACATTCAACCCACATACTCCCTTTCCTTGATCTTTTCTAAGAAATCAGCATTATGCTTTAAGTGAGAATCAGAGATGGTACCCATCAATTCACCAAGAATCTTAGCCAACCATGTATATAAATCAGTCTGTGGGGGTGTTACAGCTACCTACTATAGGTCTTAGCGGGATACCTACTTTATGTATTTTCGGTGTACCATAGAAATAACTAAATGAAGGTAACCTTCTGGTTAGTTTACTATAAACAATATCTTTAGTCTCCTTACTTACCCCGTTGTTAACAACCGATTTTATTCTCTTATTAAACTCAGATTGAATGTATTTAATTGATGGTGTTTTCGTTAGCTTAGAGTACGTATTTTGGTCATTTAAGAGTCTGTAAGCCTTGATAAGGTAGTCAGTTTTGTTCATGATTACTACACATCCCCCTTGTCAGCCTTTGATATTTTCAAATTAGGACTTTTCTTTTGCTTATTTAGCGCCTGCATAAAGCGCTGGGGTAAATGATTTACTTCATTGCTAAAACTGCTGAATACAATTCCCTTAATAAACTCAAGATTAAATTATGCGTGCTTGAAATTATATTTATTTATATTTCCTATTCCTCTCACAAAGTCAGAATTCTCAGTACCCAATGAAAAATTCAAACCTAAGCTTAAAATTATTTTGCAATTTCCATCAATATTGGTATCAGTAAGAATTTTAATATTATCATTATTAAATGATTGATTCCATGTCGAGATATTACATTGATGATCCAGTTTCCCATCTATTGATTCTCTGTGCAGCCCCCAAAACATCTTTGGCATGACTTGTTCTGCAACAATTTCCATAACTCCCATATTATCTAAAGTTTTTGAACGTCTTCTGGCAAAACGTCTTAATAGGTTTGCTGAAGGTAATCATTTACTCCCTAGTTTGCAATTTGGTTTTCGTAAAGGCCTTGGAGCATGTGATGCCCTTCTTACAATCTCCAATGCTGTACAGAAATCCCTTAATTGTGGTCGGGAAGTTCGTATGATTGGCCTTGATTTTAGTGCTGCCTTTGACCGTGGTAATCATGAGGCCCTTGTTTTCAAACTGAAACAGTTGGGAGTGGGTGGGTCGTTTCTTAGCATTATTATTGATTTTTTAAGTAATAGATCTCAAAGAGTTGTTGTTGATGGGCACCGTAGTGATTATAGGAATGTGATATCCGGTGTTCCACAGGGTAGTGTTCTTGGCCCATTACTTTTTATACTATATACACATGACATGTGGTTTGGCCTAGAAAACAAGCTTGTTGCATATGCAGATGATGCTACTCTCTTTGCATCAATTCCATCCCCTGAATGTAGATCTAGGGTTGGTGAATCCCTTAATAGAGATTTAGCTAGAATTAGTGCATGGTGCAAATTATGGGGTATGAAGTTGAATCCTAACAAAACTCAAAGTATGATTGTAAGTAGGTCAAGGACAGTGGTTCCTCAACATCCGGATCTCAGTATTGATAATATTTCTTTAAATATGTATGACTCTTTCAAAATTTTAGGTGTGAATCTCGACAGTAAATTAACTTTTGAGAAACATATAAGGTCTGTGTCTTCTTCAATTTCACAAAAAATAGGCTTATTGAGAAAGTCTTTCAAGATTTTCGGTGATCAATCTATTCTGAAAAAAATGTTTTAATTCTTTCATTCTACCTTGTTTTGAGTATTGTTCTCCTGTCTGGTCTTCAGCTGCTGATTCTCATCTTAATTTGTTGGACAGAAACTTACGGTCAATTAAATTTCTTATTCCTGATCTAGATATTAATCTCTGGCACCGTCGTTCAATTAGTTCATTATGCATGTTGCATAAGATTTTTCACAACTCTGACCATCCTTTACATTCAGATCTCCCTGGACAATTCTATCCTGTTCGTAATACTAGGCAGGCAGTTAATTCTAATAGCCAGGCCTTCTCCATCACGAGGCTCAATACTACGCAGTACTCTAGAAGTTTTATTCCAGCTATGACCAAGTTGTGGAATGATCTTCCTAATCGGGTGGTTGAATCAGTAGAACTTCAAAAGTTCAAAGTTGGAGCAAATGCTTTTTTGTTGACCAGGCGGACATAGTCTTTTTATAGTTTATTTATGACATATTTGTTTTTGATGTTGTTGATAGTTTATTATATGACATGTCTGTTTTGACGTTTCTTATTTTAGAATGATTTATTGTTAATTTGTTCTCTTCATTTATTTATTTCTTTATTTCCTTCCCTCACTGGACTATTTTTCCCTGTTGGAGCCCCTGGGCTTATAGCATCTTGCTTTTCCAACTAGGGTTGTAGCTTGGATAGTAATAATAATAATAATAATAACACAATCTTGCAAGAATTTTATCTGATTCTTCAAACGTAGACTGGCTATGCATCTTCTTTCATACACCCTGTACTCCTGTAGAACATCAGCTCCCAATATTTGTCGAATGTAGTTACCAACAGTGTTTGTCATTAGACTGAGATGTGCGTAGAACGTGGATACAATAAATGTTGCAAACAGTACAATGTTGTACCTCCTTCTTATCTTGAAAAGGTTCCACAATGATGTAAGATGTGTTTGAAAATTTGGTGTAAATTTGTAGATATTACAAAAAAATGTTTAGAGCTTTCGTCCATCATCTGTGGACTTGGTCACTAAAATGTTTATAAAATTACAAGTCAGGTACTGATATAAGGAAAAACAGAAATACTTAAACAATTCAAATACATGGCCATATATTTAAAACAGACTAAGTAGTTGAATGGAAGGGGATATCATCTAGGTTAATGTGGATATGGGTTAGGTTGGGAAGGGAATGCTGGGCTTTTTTCAGTGCGTATGGGCCAGGTAGTGAGAAAAGTAAAGTAGAGTGGAATGAGTTCTGGAATGAATTAACTAGGTGTGTAGAAGGACTGGGTAGAAGGAATTATGTAGTTGTCATGGGTGACTTGAATGCTAGAGTGGGAACTGGAGAGGTAGAAGGTGTCATTGGGAAGTATGGCGTACCAGGTGAAAATGAGAGTGGTGAGAGACTGGTAGATATGTGTGTTGAGCAAGAGATGGTGATAAGGAGTAGCTTTTTCGAAAAGAAAGATAAAATTAAGTATACATGGGTAAGAGTGGCAAATGGAAGAGTAGTAGAAAGGGCATTAATGGATTATGGTGTTGATAACTAAAAGAATGTTTGGAAGATTGAAAGACGTGCATGTGTTTAGGGGTATGGCTAACAGTATGTCTGATCATGTTTTGGTAGAAGGAAAATTAATTGTAGAAAAAGAGTGTGGGAATAGAGTAGGTGGATGTAAAAGGGAGCTAGTGAGGATTGGAGAGCTAATAACACAGGAGGTAAGAAGTGAATATCAGGAAAGGTTGAAAATGACATATGACGAAGTGAAAGTAAGAGAAACTGGCAATTCCGAGGAGGAGTGGAAGTTAGTAAAAGAAAATTTTGTTGGGATTGCATGTGATGTGTGTGGCAAGAAGGTTGTTGGAGGCAGCATAAGGAATGGCAGTGAATGGTGGAATGAAGGAGTGAAGGTTAAAGTGGAAGAGAAAAAGAGGGCTTTAGAAGAATGGCTGCAGACTAATAGTATAGAGAAGTATGAAAAATATAGAGAAAAAAATGTGGTAGTAAAGCGCAAGGTACATGAGGCAAAGAGGGCAGCTGACCTGAAGTGGGGTCAGGGATTGGGTCAGTCATATGAAGAGAATAAGAAGAGGTTTTAGAAAGAAGTGAAGAGAGTAAGGAAGGCTGGCGCAAGAATTGAAGAGACAGTGAAAGATGGAAATGGAAGGTTGTTAAAAGGAGAGGAGGCAAGGAAAAGGTAGGCGGAATATTTTTAAAGTTTGCTGAATGTTGAGGAAAATAGGGAGGCAGATATAATTGCTGTTCCAGGAGTTGAGGTGCCAGTGATGGGAGATGAGAATGAGAGAGAGATTACAATAGAGGAAGTGAGGAGAGCACTAGATGAAACGAGAGTAGGTAAAGCATCCGGTATGGATGGTGTGAGAGCTGAGATGTTGAAGGAAAGTGGTGTAACTGTACTTGAATGTTTGGTGAGATTGTTTAATATGTGTTTTGTGTTGTCAATGGTACCAGTAGATTGGGTTTGTGCATGTATTGTACCACTATATAAGAGTAATGGAGATGTGCATGAGTGTTGTAATTCAAGAGGTATTAGTCTGTTAAACGTAGTTGGAAAAGTGTATGGTAGAGTAATGATTGATAGGATCAAGGATAAATTGGAAAAAGCAATCTTAGAAATCCAGGGTGGTTTTAAAAAAGGTAGGGGTTGTATGAATAAGATTTTTACAGTAAGGCAGATATGCGAGAAATATTTAACAAAAGGTAAGGAGGTGTATGTTGCGTTTATGGATCTGGAGAAAGCGTATGATAGAGTTGATAGGGAAGCAATGTGGAATGTGATGAGGTTATATGGAGTTAGTGGAAGGTTATTGCAAGCAATGAAAAGTTTCTACAAAGGTAGTAAAGCATGTGTTAGGATAGGAAATAAAGTGAGTGATTGATTTCCGGTGAGAGTGGGGCTGAGACAGGGATGTGTGATGTCGCCGTGGTTGTTCAACTTGTATTTTGATGGAGTGGTGAGAGAGGTGAATTCTCGAGTGCTTGGATGAGGATTAAAACTGGTAGGCGAGAATGACCATGAATGGGAGGTAAATCATTTGTTGTTTGCGGATGATACTGTACTGGTTGCAGACAGAGTAGAGAAGCTTGGCCGATTAGTGACAGAATTTGGAAGAGTGTGTGAGAAAAGGAAGTTGAGAGTTAATGAGGGTAAGAGTAAGGTTATGAGATGTACGAAAAGGAAAGTTGGTGCAAGGCTGAATGTCATGGTGAATGGAGAGTTACTTGAAGAGGTGGATCAGATTAAATACTTGGGGTCTGTTGTTGCAGCAAATGGTGGAGTGGAAGCAGATGTTCGTCAGAGAGTCAATGAAGGTTGCAAAGTGTTGGGGGCAGTTAAGGGAGTAGTAAAAAATAATGGGTTGGGCATGAATGTAAAGAAAGTTCTATATGAGAAAGTGATTGTACCAACTATGATGTATAGATCGGAGTTGTGGGGAATAAAAGTGAGGGAGAGACAGAAATTAAATGTTTTTTAAATGAAGTGTCTAAGGAGTATGGCTGGTATATCTCGAGTAGATAGGTTTAGTAACGAAGTGGTGTGAGTGAGAAAGGGTGTAAGAAATTGGTTAGCAGCTAGAGTGGATATGAATGCGTTGAGGTGGTTTGGCCATGTTGAGAGAATGGAAACTAGCTGTCTGCTAAAGAAGTTGATTAATGCAAGAATTGATGGGAAAAGTCAAAGAGGAAGGCCAAAGTTTGGGTGGATGGATGGAGTGAAGGAAGCTCTGGGTGATAGGAGGATAGATGTGAGAGAGGCAAGAGATCGTGCTAGAAATAGGAATGAATGGTGAGCAATTGTGACACAGTTCCGGTAGGCCCTGCTGCTGCCTCCAATGCCTTAGATGACCGCGGAGGTAGCAGCAGTAGGGGATTCAGCATTATGAAGCTTCATCTGTGGTGGATAATATGGGAGGTTGGGCTGTGGCACCCTAGCAGTACCAGCTGAACTCGGTTGAATCCCTTGTTAGGGTGGGAGGAATGTAGAGAGTAGAGATACCCTTTTGGTTTTTGTTTCTATGTTGATGTCCGATAACCACCAAAATTTCGGAAAGTGTCTTGGTATATAAATGTGTATATATATATATATATATATATATATATATATATATATATATATATATATATATATATATATATATATATATATATATATATATATATGTATGTATGTATGTGTGTACATATATATATATATATATATATATATATATATATATATATATATATATATATATATATATATATATATATATATATATATATATATATATATATATATATATATATATATATATATATATATATATATTCATATATATATATATATATATATATATATATATATATATATATATATATATATATATATATATATATATATATATATATATATGTATGTATGTATGTACATAAATAATGTCATCTTTAAAGGAGGCCGAGTTTATTAATGTATATTTGTTGTGAGTCAGTGGTTGGAGTAAAGGGACAAGAAATTTGGCGAGTTTATAGCTAGCAGTGTTAATGGAAGAAAGGATGGGTCTCAAAGGAATTCCTTCTTTGTGTATCTGACTCACAACAAATATACATTAATAAACTCGGCCCCCTTTAAAGATGACTTTATCACGCAGGACTCAGATCTGTACATGGCGAGCTTTGATGTGGAATCTCTGTTTACAAATGTTCCCGTTGTCGAGACTATCAACATCATTTTAGACAGGCTATTTCCCACTGACGATTGCTTGTTCAACAATTTTAATAGAACTCAATTCAAGTTGCTTTTAAAATTAGCTGTGCTGGATGCGCCCTGTTTTTAATAATACGGTTTTTAAGCAGACTAAGGGGATGGCCATGGGAAGGCCTTTGGGTCTTACTTTTGCCAACATATTTGTGTGCTCCCTGGAGGAGCGAGCTTTAGATGTATGCCTACCTAATTTCCACCCACTCTTTTATAGACGCTACATAGATGACACTTTCGCCTTGTTCAGATGTAATTACCATGATGATACCTTTCTTGAGTATTTAAACAACCAACACCATAACATTAGATTTACGGTTGAAACAGAGACACAGAATACACTTCCGTTCCTTGATGTGAGGATATCCAAGGACGAGTCTGGCTTTCATACTGGTATTTATAGAAAGAGCACCTTTACTGGGCTGGGGACCAATATTTATAGCTCATCTTTTTTTAACTTTGAACTGAATTCCGTGTCAACTCTCCCCCATAGATCCATTAATCTGACATCAAGCTGGTCTACCTTTCATACTGAAGTGACTTTCCTTGTTGATTACTTTAAGGATAATTATTTCCATCCAGCAATTTCTCATCGATCCCTTAATAAGCTACTTAATCTGAAATTCAATCCAACCCCAATAGTCCCCAAGCTCCGTATGTTTGCTAGATTTCCCTTTCTCCATAATAATAAATTTAGGAAAAAATGCATTAACCTATTCAGTGAGCAATTGCCTGCCCTTAATTTAAAACTAATTCCCGTAAACACCCGAACTATCGGCTCACTTTTCCAAGTCAAGGATAAGATCAGCCCCCTCTTTGCCTCCGGTGTCGTTTATAAGTATAATTGTCCCAGATGTGATCTTGGCACTTACATCGGTTGCACCAGGAGGCTGCTAAAATTTCCTCTCATCGGGGAATTAGCTATAGAACTGGTTGTCGACTATCAAATCCAGAACAATCTAACATAAAAAATCACAGTAAAAGTTGCAAAACACACATATACACCAGTCATTCCAATATAATAGGAAGAACCCGATGTAAAGACGAGCTAACCACCCTTGAATCAATAATGATTAAGCTAACTGTAACTTCTCTTAACCGCCAGTCGTCTTCCACCCAATTGTTTATTGCCTAAATATCTGTTGTTTTGTTTACACTCGCTTCCATAACAATTTTCCATGTCAGTTCTCCTTACGCTACCGCTGTGGGTAGGTGTCTTGTTCGTTCTATTATTATTATTATTATTATTATTATTATTATTATTATTATTATTATTATTATTATTATTATTATTATTGTTATTATAAATTTTTCTATTATTATTATTATAATTATTATTGAATTAATTTTTTTCTCTATATTCGCTCCAAGCCCTTTCACTGTTATTGTGTTTCTGTTTTTACTCTGTTATTATTCTTTATTTATTAAAAAGCTTTTTAATTTTGGTGTTGGTAAACGTTGTGTGTATCTTTTTACTTATACGCAATTGATTTGTAATAGTTTTAGCCTGTAAAATGTATCAAGCTGATACAAAACGTCGGCGCAAATAAATGGATGAAAAAGCAGAACGTGTCTCCCTACTCCAATATGTATATATATTTTTGGGCTCAAGCCATGTCGTCCTGATGGAAGTTCCTATAGGGTAGCTTCCTAGGGTATATTACAACTACGGCGATATTCCCAGAGAATTTACCTTAAGGTACCAGAATTCTAACTCCTGGAGCGAGTATCCCTCGTGAAAGGGATATCGCGACATATCAGAGGACGTATTCTAGACACGTCACATGGCAATCTACGACCTGAACAGAGATTCGTCTCGTAGGAGGGAGATTGACGAGATACGAATTCGGGAAAGAAAAAGGGGAGCCGCTCCCAAGGCTTCCCTATCCCCCGATTCGTATGCGTGCCTGGCGCCAATCCTGGCGCCATCTGTATTCCTTTTTGCGTAGCTTAACAACTCGGTGTTTTTTCCTGTTTTTCTCGCAAATCTTGGATTTATTCAACTTTTCATGGCTTCTTCGTCTTCGTTGACCTCGGATAAGTTGAGTATAGTGTCTGTTATGTATAAATGTAGGCTCTTGGTAAAATTTTGAGTGATTAATAGGATTAATCTTTGATACAAGAGCCGTAGCCTACCAGAGGTGTCCTGGACACTGTCACTCGCTAGGTATAAATTAATTAGTCAGAGTGACATTCCTGGGTGTTTTGCTTAATAAATTTTAGCTATTTAGCTTTACATAGGATTTCCTTTCGTGCTTAGTATTATTTGGCGAAGTATTCGCCATTCTGGCCTACGCTAGGCCATGTAGCCTAGTCGTTTGGTCCTAGTACTTAATGCATGATTTTGGTTTTTCCGAGTGTAATTAAAATTTTATTGAAGCTTTAGGCTATATTTTATACATTTTAGACTGTGTGGAATATTTCCAAGATTGTATACGTGAGAGTTTCGGTGAATTAGGTAATCGATTCTCTTGGTGCCTAGGCTAATTGCTTATGGAGCCTTAGTATACTTTATTATACTCCCCGGTTGCTTTCTTTTCTTCGAAGAAGGTATGCAATCCCTTTCCCTCTGTTTAAGCCTTGGGCTTATCCCTAAGTGGTTTTTTTCCGAATTTATTTTCGATAAAACTATACTAGGGTGTTACTGTACCTTCCTGTTCCAGCAAAGTCTGGTTCAAAGAGGGACAGAACAACAGAGTTTTTAGTCTGAGTCCGTGTTGTCTGGCTTGGGGCAGAGTCTCCCTCGCTGACCTAACACTTACAAAGGGAGCTTAGCTCCCTTAGGTCACTATCGAAGGTTTCTGTAAGTTATGATTCCTTCTTGTGTGATCGACCAGACTAAGTCCTGTTGCTGTTCTCGGGGAGGATAAAATCTTCCCTTGGGAGTAGCAACGCCTTCCTTGCTTTGGTGCTCTGGAAGCTGGCAGGTATTATACTACTGTGCTGGCCCTTTCCCTTAGATCTCCCTTAGGCTAAGACAAAGTTCTTGGCTGCGGGTGATCTGTCACTAAAGCAAGGTTGGCAGGACCCTCTTGTCCCTTCCCCCTCTATCTCCGTAATGGCCTAGCCATTACTGTACTGTACCTTGCCGGCCGGCAGAGCTGGCCGGCAGGGGTATTACTGTACTGTATGTCATTCTACTTCTGGACCTAGTATAGGTTGGGATGTGGAATTGACTAAGCCCATTGCCGGCCGGCAGAGATGCTGGACGGCAAGGGTCTTATGTTTTCGAGTGCTGCCCGGACCTCTCTTGGTCCCTCATCCATGCCTACCGGCAGAGCCGGACGGCATTGGTCAAGGAAGCCTGAATTAAGTTTCTCCCCTTCCTTATATGCACTCTTTCGGTTGCCGGGCTTGGGTGGTTGTGTACACTCTTATCCCGGCAGCCATTCTATTTTCTTCTAGTGCTGTACCTGTCCCGGCTGCCGGCCTATGAGGCCGGCAGCCGGGCAGGTGTAGTCTTCTGGTTCTTTTGCTGCCGGCTGGCATCGGTCTTGTACCTTTGCCGGCCGGCTTATGTCAGTCCTTGTCTGCCGGTCACCAAGAGTGTGGCCGGCAGCTGGGTACTACCTTGTGTAGTTACTGGCCGGCAATCATTGCCGGCCAACACTGGCTGTTGCTGGCCGGCAGCTGCTGCCGCCGGCACAGGCATTTGAACCAGAGGGCTGCCGCCCTATAGCTGTTAAGTAGTATACTTTAAAGCTAATTGTGGTGTGTGCCGGCCGGCAAAGGCAGGCCGGCACACATCCTCCTATACTGTACTAGTATTCTTCTGTATAGCATATACAATAAGAAGAAAACTATAGTAAAAGTTTAGGTACAGCACTGTATCTTCTAACACTATTGTGTTTTCTTGCACAGCCCTTTGCTGTTGCCCTCAGACAGGAAGCAGAGTTCTTCCCCGTCTATTATCCAGGATTTTAAAATCATTGCCTAGGTGTGAGCTCCACCTGTTTCCTCTGGAAACCTTGCATTGGTTACTCTAGTAGAGATAAACCCTTTTGATTTTATTATCTGGAAGGCTGCAACAATGGGTTGTGAAGGAAACACAAGTGTGTGTCTTTCCTTTATGAATTGTTATGCTATACTATGCATATCCAGTGATACATAGTTCACTTGATACTCATGGAAATTTCTTCTCTTTACAGGAGGACCCTCCGAAGTGCGGAAATGTTTTCTGCAATGTCCGCAGCAAGAACCTCTGCGGACATGAGTGTTGTAGGAGACACGCAGCATGCGCTGTCTCCAAGGATGATCTCCAGTATTGGGACCCTCAGGTATGTACTGTATGCACTAACCTGATTACTGAGGCTTTTGATTCCCCTAGAACGGCGGAATCAAGGGATATAGCTAGGGAAAAGCTTCGTACTTGGGTAAGGGGCTTCAAGAAGAACACCTCTGGCCCTTATCTTCCAAGTGAGAAGATGAGGGCGTATCTTTTTCCCCAGGCATCAGCTGAGGCAGTGATTCCCCAGCCTCAAGAGGAGATCCCTCAAGATGAAGTCCAGGTGGACGAGGAAGTCGCAGATGCGATGCAAGACATCCAGTTGTGTGACAGGATGTCTGACCTGGACGAACGTTTGGAAGAAGACCTCCTGGCAGAAGGCCAGGATCAAGTTCAAACCCCAGATGTCGTAGAGGATGAGGTCGACGAGGTGTCGGCTACTCCGGTTCAGATGCCGGAGCCTATCCCCTCACCATCGGCTGGTCTCCCAGTAGAACTGGGACAGGCCCTCTCTTCGATTGCTGGAATGATCCAACAAATGCAGAAGGAGAATCAGGAGAAGGCGGCTGCAATGGAACTGCGTATGCAGTCCCTGGCAGAATCACATGGGCCCCGGAAAAGGCTCAATGTGAAAGACCTTCCCATATGCTCAGATGCTAACCCATGGAGGTATGCTGAGCACATGCCGATGACGACTGGAAAGATCGTCATCTCGGATAAGCTGGGTTCAGTTCCCCTAGAGGAGGTAGAATTCTGGCCCAACAAGGCATCATATCCGGACTGCTATGTCCGGCTGAGAAAAGAACCAGCTTCAAGGGAGGAGACAGAGCCGAAGGAGGTCATTATTATGGACCACGCTAAGGATCAAGCCCTACTTTCATCCTCGATGAAAGAGAGGGGCTTCTCGAATTCGAAGGTAGCTGCATTGAGCAAGAAGCTCCCTTCGTTTGTGTTCTCTCCTGATAGAGCCTTCCCCTTTTTACAGAAAGGGTTTGCGGCTGTCCTAAAGGCAGTCGAGGCCGGCAAGCCTTGCCCCTCCCTGGAGGAGTGTAAACCCTTGTCGCTGGCTCTACCTATGGACCACAAAGACTGGAAGGATGTCCATCTGACATTCTCAGTGGGAAAGTTGGAGGCTGATATTGCCGGACGGCAATTCGGCGAGGACCTCCCCAAGCTGTCCGAATCTCTTTTACGAAGAGAGTTCGAGACAAAAGAAAGACTGGCTGCCTCAATGTCTCATCAGACTACTCTCGAGACGATGGCAAGTGACCCCAAGGTCCATGAAATGTTCATGGTAGTGGCTAAGTCTCACCTAGCCACAGTGACGAAGGACCTTTATAGCTTCGTCAAGGCAAGGAGAGCTTGCAGGGAGTTCGTGTTCACCGGGGCTTCGGTGAGACACGAGCCAAGGAAGTTAATCTCCTCCAACATTTGGGGAAAAGACCTTTTCCCTACCGATGTGGTCAAAGAGGTTGTTGATAAGGCCGCCGTGGAGAATAGAAACCTTCTCCAGAAGTGAGGCCTGTCTATCAAAAGAAAATCTTCCCCGGATGAGGGTCCTCAACCAAAGAGGAAGAATATGAAGACTAGGCTACCATTTCGGCCAGCCAAGCCTTATAGACAGCAACAGCAACTGCAATTGCCTTTGCCTCCAGTGCCCCAGATGGTGGCACAAACCCCGACTGCCTTTCAGTGGGTACCCCAGGCTGTGCCAGGTCAGTCAACCACATTCGCCCCAACGTTCGAAGGACAGTCTTCTTCCTTTCGTGCAAAACCTAGAGGAGCAGCCAGAGGCTCGTCTAGGCGCCCCTCAAGGGGAAGGGGATTCAGAGGTGGTCGTGGTCAGGGAGGCAAGACCTCAGGACGGCAGTCCAAGTGAAATGATACCGGTAGGAGGGAGACTGATGAAATTTTGGGATCGCTGGACCTTCGATCCCTGGGCCCAAAGCCTACTCAAGAATGGACTGGGTTGGAGCTGGTACAGCACTCCACCCCCATGCCTTCGGTTTTTCCAACACTCCACCCCCATTTTGGAGGAGTACGTTCAAGAACTGTTGGAGAAAAATGTGATCCGAAAGGTGAAGTCCATCAAATTCCAAGGGAGGCTGTTTTGTGTTCCCAAGAAAGACTCGGAAAAGCTCAGAGTCATTCTGGACTTGTCACCACTCAACAAGTTCATAGTGAATTGCAAATTCAAGATGCTAACACTGCAACACATAAGGACCTTACTGCCCAAGAGGGCATACTCAGTCTCTATAGACTTGTCAGACGCCTATTGGCACATTCCAATCAGCCGTCGACTCTCCCCCTACCTAGGGTTCAGGCTACAACGGAAACTGTACGCCTTCAGAGCCATGCCATTCGGGCTAAACATAGCCCCAAGGATTTTCACGAAGCTTGCGAGCGCAGCTCTCAAACAATTACGCCTAAAGGGAATTCAGGTAGTAGCCTACCTGGACGACTGGCTGGTGTGGGCAGCATCCGAGACCGAATGCTTGCAAGCTTCCAGTCAGGTGATCCAGTTCCTAGAGTACCTAGGCTTCAAGATCAACAAGAAAAAGTCTCGACTTTCTCCATCCCAAAAGTTCCAGTGGCTGGGAATCCACTGGGACCTTTTGTCACACAGTTTCTCCATCCCAATGAAGAAAAGGAAGGAGATAGCGGGCTCTGTCAAGAGACTTCTAGATTCCGAAAGGATATCAAGACGCGAACAGGAGAGGGTACTAGGCTCTCTCCAGTTTGCTTCAGTGACAGACCCAGTGCTAAGAGCACAGCTAAAGGATGCAACCGGAGTTTGGAGAAGGTATGCATCAAACGCGCGAAGAGACCTGAGAAGACCAGTGCCGCCTCGGCTACGTACTCTTCTCAGACCTTGGTCCCAAGCCAGACATCTAAAGAAGTCGGTTCTTCTTCAGCCACCTCCCCCGTCGATGACGATTCACTCAGATGCCTCAAAGGAGGGATGGGGAGGTCACTCTCATCGGAAAAAAGTCCAGGGGACTTGGTCCAAGCTATTCAGGACCTTTCATATAAACTTTCTAGAAGCTATGGCAGTGCTCCTTACCTTAAAGAAAGTCTCCCCGCGTCACTCGATCCACATAAGATTGGTGACAGACAGCGAGGTGGTTGTGAGATGCTTGAATCGACAAGGGTCGAGGTCACCACCTCTCAACCAAGTGATGTTAGCCATTTTCCGATTGGCGGAAAAGAAGAAGTGGTACCTGTCGGCAGTTCACCTTCAAGGAGTCCGCAATGTGACAGCGGACGCTCTATCCAGGTTCACACCGATAGAGTCGGAATGGTCCCTAGACGCAGGATCATTTTCCTTCATTCTGAATCAAGTCCCAGAACTGCAAATAGACCTCTTTGCGACGAAAGACAACAAGAAGTTGCCCCTGTACGTGTCCCCGTACGAGGACCCCTTAGAGGAAGCAGTGGACGCAATGTCCCTCGACTGGAACAGATGGTCCAGGATTTATCTGTTCCCTCCTCACAACCTTCTGTTGAGGGTCCTCAACAAACTGAGATCCTTCAAGGGGGTAGCGGCAATAGTGGCCCACAAGTGGGCGAACAGTATGTGGTTCCCCTTGGCGTTGGAACTACAGATGAAGTTCGTGCCGCTACCACATCCAGTTCTGACCCAGCGAGTCCAGAAGTCGACTGTCTGCGCTTCATTACAGAAAACCCAGACCCTGCAGCTCATGATTTTCTCGCCCTAGCGGTGAGAAAGCGCTTCGGGATTTCGAAAGCCAGCATAGACTTCCTAGAGGAATACAAGTGCAAATCGACTAGAAGGCAATATGAGTCATCTTGGAGGAAATGGGTGGCCTTTGTAAAGGCAAAGAATCCGCAAGAGATCTCAACAGATTTCTGCTTATCTTTCTTCATCCACCTCCATGGCCAAGGATTGGCAGCTAACACGATTTCAGTGTGTAAATCGGCTTTGATGAGACCCATTTTATTTGCCTTCCAGATCGACCTAGGTAACGAGATCTTTAATAAAGTTCCGAAAGCCTGCGCTAGGCTCAGACCTTCAGCACCTCCAAAGCCCATCTCATGGTCTTTAGACAAAGTTCTTCATTTCGCCTCCTTGTTGAGCAATGAAGAATGTGCGTTAAAGGATTTGACGCAAAAAGTTATTTTCCTATTTGC
>NC_090756.1:71480803-71495803 GCF_036898095.1 Palaemon carinicauda
GAGAGAGAGGAGAGAGAGAGAGAGAGAGAGGGAGAGAGAGAGAGATTGTGTTAGCGAGCGAAAGTAGTTAGGTTAACGATCGTTTGTGGTGAGAAAGACTGTTGGTACAAGTGAGATTGTTTGTTTACATTTTTTAGTAAGGTTACGACAGTGGTGAATGTTTCGGAGCGAAGGCTTTTTTTATTTGACTGCAGCTTAAGGCAGTTGTGTGAGACCTGGATTATATTTATATTTTTCTGACCAGCGTGGAAGTGTTGATTGATTTAAAAAGTAAGTACAGTTTTGGTTATCTTTGCTTGTCGTGATTGTGAATGATAGGAACAATTTATTATTTATCTTTGATTGTAGTGTGATAGTTCAGTTAGTTAGGAGTGTTCATAAGTGTTTTTCTTTTTTATATTGGCAGGCCGTGATTACGATTTTGTTTGGACTGCTCATTTGATTGATCAACTGTTGATAACCTGGCCTGTTTATTACAATTAAGATTTAGGATGATGATGATGATGATGATATCGACGACGATGACACCCATGACCCCGAGGAGTTAAGTCCGTTATGGAAATTGAAAACAATCTTCGGGTTTCATATAGTGGTGTTGTGCCATAAAAGACAGGTGGCTTGTGTGTATAGACAGTGTTGGTGTCTATAAAATATATATAAACACAGATATTTATTTGGGTGTTGGTGTGCGGTTTAGATTTAAGTTTGTTAGGGTTTTTTGCGTTTATTTGGATGGGGTTTATGGTATATATAGTGTAAAGTTTTTGATGCTGGTGATTCTAGTTTTAAGTGTTTATTTTGATTGCTTATAGTTTGATTTATTTTAGTTTAAGAAATATAGTTTTAAGGATATGTTTTGTTTAAATTTTCCTTCTGTCCAAGAGTCCAGTTGATAAAGTAAGGGGAAAGTTTGTGTTGTGGGACCATTGTCAGTAGGTGTGATTCAGGGTGTGGGGCTTGTTCTTGCAACATCCCGCCACATTATTTTGGCGCCCGAACAGGGACTGCCGAGGTGGGATTGAAGCTAGATTCTTGGACAAAGGACTGCATTTGGATATGAAATTAGATTAAGGTTGATGAAAATGGAAGAGCAGAACAAGTTACTGAAGGCGGAATTGCGGCTGAGTAAGGAGCGTGAGGAGAGGTTGCTAATAGAGAATGAGAGGTTGAACTGGGAGAATGCAGCGATGCAGAAGGAGCTTAGGGAGTTAAAGGGGACAGTAGAGAGAGTAGAAGAATGTGTTGAGATGAGGATGCGAGAGAATGAAGAACGAATAGAGAAACGAATGGAAGATATGATGGGGCAAGTCATGGGGATGATGAAAACTATAATGGGCGAAGGTGCAGTCGGAGGAGTGTCCTCAGCTTCGGGTAATGGGTTGGTAGTGGAAGAGAAGGTTAAGGTAGGTGATAATGGGAAAGGAAGTGATAGTGATAGTAGTAATAGTGATGGTGATATTGAAAATAAGGGAATTAGGCATAGTAAGGATGAACAGAAAGGTGAGAGGAAAGATGAAAGGAAAGGTAAAAGTGATGTGAAGAAAGGGAAGAAAAAGTATCAGGCTGATAGCAAGGACGATCGTGAATGGGTGAAAGTGGTAAGTAAGAAAAAGGGTAAGAAAGGAATGGTTAAGGATAGGAATTTAAGTGTGGAAGTGGATTCATTGTATTCAAATGAGGAAGAAGGTAACAAGGGAGTAGACAGTGATGATAGCAGTGAGAATGAACGTGATGTGTGTAAGACTGTGTTTATGAGAGAGGTACCTCGGTGTGAAAGGTTCAATGAGCATAGCAGTAGGGATGTATATGATTTTTTCAAGGAGTATGAGAGGTATTGTCAGAATAAGTATGGTGATAGTAAAAGAGTTTGGGCTAGGGAGTTAGGAGAATATTTGACTGGGTATTTGTTGACGATGTATGGAGTGATAATGAGTGTAGGTGACGTTGATTATGAAAGTGTGAAAAAGAGAATAATTGAGCAGGTAAAACGTATGAAAGGGAGTGTTAGGTATAAGCGTAAGAATGATTTTGATGAGACAAGGATGAATGCAGGAGAAGCTATATCAATGTACGTATGTAGGTTGGAAACGTTAGCTAGGAAGAAGTATGGGGATGAAGGCATAAATGAGAATAAGGAGTTAATGAGGAAGTTTTTGGCCACAGTACCTGAGAATGTGTGTGAATTTATTAATTTGAAACGCAAAGAGAAAATGAGGTGGACGCAAGAGAGATTGACATGGGATGATATACTAGAGATAGTTGAGGATTATGAGTTAGATAGGTGCATGAAAGAAAGTAAATCTGTGAGTGTAAGAACTGGAATGGAAGAAAGTGTAATAGAATTGGGTAGTTATAAGGATGCAATTTTGAGAGGACCAATGAGGGTAGCTGATAATGTAGTAGATAGGAGTGTTAGGGCGAGTAATGTGGGAATACCTGTAAGGACAAATGAAGGGTTTAGGCAAGGGAATCAGGTTTGGAGGGATAGGAGTGCTAGTGCGCCGCAAGATAGGTCAGGTAGTTGTATCCGTGAAGAGAAGTGTTATAGATGTGGGAAAGTAGGACATACGAAGAATGAATGTAGATGGGCTCTTGGTGCTTGTTTTGGATGTGGTGAGGTAGGGCATAGAATTAGCGAGTGCAAGAAAGAGAAAGGGGTAAAATGTTATCGGTGTGGTATGACAGGGCACATAGCGAGTGGATGTCGGAGTAATCGTACAAATGTGATTTGCGGTAATTGTGGTAAGGATGGTCATTATGCTAGAATGTGCAAGGAGCCACGGGGTAAGTGTACTGAGTGTGGTGCAGATGGGCATGTAGCTAGGGTATGTAGGAAGAAGGGAGTAAATCAGCCAGGATGTTCGGGAAACTAGAGTGTAAGAGGGTTCAGCTGGGTGAGTCCTCGAGTGTGTGCGGAGTGAATGTGATGCATGTTCGTGAAGGTTTACTACATGAAGACGTGATGGGCGAAAGAGCTTATGACTGCATGAGTGCAAAAGTAAATTTTAATGGAATAGAGCTAGTTGGTCTGATTGATACTGGTTGTGGTGTCAATTTAATGTTTAGGAATGCATACGATAAGGTAAGGGATGTGTGTGAATTTAGGGGGTGTAAAGGTGAAGTGAAAGGTATCGGTAATTTAAGTTTGTCTGTGCAAGGAAAGTTGCGTGAAAATGTCATGATTGGGGGGCTGATGATGGAAGATAATGATTTTTATGTGGTTGAGGGAGTAAATGACAAATACGATGTGTTGTTAGGTTATAACTTCTTGAAAAAATGCGGTATGATTGTACATCCTAATGTAAATATGATAGAGATGAAAGTTAAGGGTAAATTTTGTGGGGAATTTTATTTGAATGAAGATGGTAGTGTATGTACAAAGGTATGGAAAGGTGTGCCGTTAATAGCAAAAGAAGGTGTTAAATTGTCAAAAGATGCGAGTGAGGTTGTCAGTGTAAAAGTTGCATGGCCGAATAGTCTGGGAATTACCAATAGTGACAATTGTTAATATGTAGTGGAAGGTTCGGAAGCAAGTAATTTGGTGAAATCAAGTGTGCACGTGTATGATGGTATTTTGAATTTGCAGGAGCCGAAGGTGTATGTGAGCTTGTTGCCGACTGTAAGGAGGAAGAGAATACGGGTATACGTGAGGGTGATTGCATGGGATGTATGTATACGTTGGTCAATGTAGAGGATGAAAGGTATGTTAAATTGAGACGTGTTATGACGGGTAAGATAAAGCCGGATGACGATTGGGACTATGAAAGTTTGAAAGAAAGAATTAATGTAGATGAGAATATAAGTGAGGGGGAAAGGGAACAATTGTATAGGATGTTATGGGATAGACGGAGAGTTTTGAGTCGCGGTGACGAGGATTGTGGGGGATCAAAGCTGCCTGAGTTTAAGATAGTTCTTAGTAATGATACCCCCATATATCAGCGTCCCCGACATTTTTCTCCGCCTATTGCCAGAGAAATAGAAGAGCAGTGCCAGGATTTAGAGCAAATGGGTGTAATAGAAAGGAGTGAGAGTGCCTGGAATAGCCCTATTGTACCTGTAAGAAAGCCGGATGGGAGTTTACGGATGTGTATTGATTATAGGAAGGTAAATGAAGTAACTGTTAAAGAACGTTTTCCGATGAATGTAGTGTCTGACTGTGTGTATAAGATGCATGGTATGAAAGTTTTTACAAAGTTAGATTTAGTTAGGGGCTATTACCAGATGCCTCTGGCAGAGGGGAGCAGGCCCATTACGGCATTTTCAAGTAGAAATTGTCATTATCAGTTTAAAAGATTAAGTTTTGGCCTTGCTAATGCGCCTGCTGCCTTCCAGAGGGCGATGAATGTAGTTTTGGCTGGGTTTGATAGACAGAAGGTGACTGTTTTTATTGATGACATTTTGATTGCTAGTGAGACTGTTGAGGAACACATGCAGTTGCTTGAAGCAGTATTAGAACGGTTGATAGAAGTTGGTGTGAAAGTTAAGCTTAAAAAGTGCGAATGGGTTGGCTGAAAGGACTGTAAGAACATTAACTGAAATTTTGCGAATGATGAGTACATGTGATAATGATTGGGATTTGTATGTTGGTAGAGCGTTGTGGGCTTACAATGCAACAGTGCATAAGAGTACGGGTATGTCTCCATGTAAGTTTGTTTTAAATTTTGGAAAGATAATAAGACCGAGGTTGGGTGTGTCGGAGGATGATCGAGATGTGTGGAGGAAAGCAAATAAGAGGTTTGAAAGCTTTAAAGTTGGTGAGAGAGTGATGAAAGAAGTAATTGAAAAGGGTAGAATGAATGTAAATAAGGTGCGTGATAAATTTGAAGGTCCCTATGATGTGTTAGAAGTTGGTTCGAGTGGATTAAGTTACGTTTTGGGTAAGTTGTGTGTGGGTGGTATTGTGGAAAAAATTAGGGCCCACCACAACCAGTTGCGTAAATGGAAAGAGGTACCTGAGTATATCCAAGAGAATGGGATGAGTAAATGGTTGAAAAGGAACAAGGGTGAACCTAGTATGTATGAGGACTTAGGTCTGGAAGGTAAACAGTTAGTGTTAGTAGAATATAAGAAAAGGAAGAATACAAGAGCTTTAAGTAAAGATGAAAGAAGGGGAAATTTTATAAGTAAAAGTGAGAATAGAAATAAGTATGACAAGGGTGTAAATGTGCAAGTGTGTATGGAAGATAAATGTGTTAATACAGATGAATCATGGCTGAGTATGAATGATACCTATAGTGTGTGTGGCTTTTCCTTAGGTGATGTAAAAGAAAGGATGACGAATGCGAGAGTGAGAGATAGGAGAATGATTAGTAGTATGAATGAATCTTTTACTAAAGTTGAGAATGTTTTTGATGAAATGGATGAACTGTTTACAGAAATGAGTGTAATTATAGGGCCAGATGAGAACGAGGTAGATATGATTGTACATGATATATTAGATGATAGGGATTTTGATAGGAATAGTGTTAATGTAGCGAATGATTGTGATAAGGAAGAAGTGAATGAGAGAGTATATGGAGGCCCAGTTACTCGGAGTAGAGGTCCCGTTCCCGACTGCGACTGGGTTATGAAAAAAATAATGTAAGTGTTGTGTGAGAAGGATTTGGCAAAGTAAGGGGGGAGGAATGTGGAGGATTTATTTTTTGTTTTATTTTATTTTTGGTTTTGCCAAATCCTGAGAGAGAGAGAGAGAGAGAGAGAGAGAGAGAGAGAGAGAGAGAGAGAGAGAGAGAGAGAGAGAGAGAGAGAGAGAGATATTGTGTTAGCGAGCGAAAGTAGTTAGGTTAACGATCGTTTGTGGTGAGAAAGACTGTTGGTACAAATGAGATTGTTTGTTTACATTTTTTAGTAAGGTTACGACAGTGGTGAATGTTTCGGAGCGAAGGCTTTTTTTATTTGACTGCAGCTTAAGGCAGTTGTGTGAGACCTGGATTATATTTATATTTTTCTGACCAGCGTGGAAGTGTTGATTGATTTAAAAAGTAAGTACAGTTTTGGTTATCTTTGCTTGTCGTGATTGTGAATGATAGGAACAATTTATTATTTATCTTTGATTATAGTGTGATAGTTCAGTTAGTTAGGAGTGTTCATAAGTGTTTTTCTTTTTTATATTGGCAGGCCGTGATTCCTCCTTGGTGAGGCTAACTCCTTTGGAGAGACCCAAGTTTTTTGAAAGTGGATGTATTGTTGATGACTTGGCCTGTATTACGATTTTGTTTGGACTGCTCATTTGATTGATCAACGACCTGGCCTGTTTATTACAATTAAGAATTAGGATGATGATGATGATGATGATGATGATGATATCGACGACGATGACACCCATGACCCCGAGGAGTTAAGTCCGTTATGGAAATTGAAAACAATCTTCGGGTTTCATATAGTGGTGTTGTGCCATAAAAGACAGGTGGCTTGTGTGTATAGACAGTGTTGGTGTCTATAAAATATATATAAACACAGATATTTATTTGGGTGTTGGTGTGCGGTTTAGATTTAAGTTTGTTAGGGTTTTTTGCGTTTATTTGGATGGGGTATATGGTATATATAGTGTAAAGTTTTTGATGCTGGTGATTCTAGTTTTAAGTGTTTATTTTGATTGCTTATAGTTTGATTTATTTTAGTTTAAGAAATATAGTTTTAAGGATATGTTTTGTTTAAATTTTCCTTCTGTCCAAGAGTCCAGTTGATAAAGTAAGGGGAAAGTTTGTGTTGTGGGACCATTGTCAGTAGGTGTGATTCAGGGTGTGGGGCTTGTTCTTGCAACATCCCGCCACATCTCTCACAGTCTATATATATACATATATATATATATATATATATATATATATATATATATATATATATATATATGTATATATATATATATATATATATATATATATATATATATATATATATATATATGTACTATGTAAATATCCAACAGGTGTATCTCTCCC
This sequence comes from Palaemon carinicauda, assembly GCF_036898095.1. Classification (NCBI taxonomy): domain Eukaryota; kingdom Metazoa; phylum Arthropoda; class Malacostraca; order Decapoda; family Palaemonidae; genus Palaemon; species Palaemon carinicauda. The sequence continues at coordinate 71,487,742 of NC_090756.1, forward strand.
AAGGTGTGTCGGAGCATGCGTGTGAAATCCCATTCCATCCAATGTCAGTCGGAACTAATTGTTCAGATAACATCATAAAACAAATATAGAATTATTCCTAGGCAACGAATAAAAACTGGAATAAACAAACTAACCTCCCTCTCATGATTTAAAATTCAGGCCAATTCCTGCCAGCTCTCCCCTCGAGAATGGACGAGGATACAAATTCCTGTTTATGTATTTTGTAATAAAGTAAACAGAATACTGGGAATAAACGTCTTCGATAGAGCTATGAATTTTGTGTTGTTTGTTGCAATTTTCTGAGTTGACGGTTGGCCCTTTTTTTCAATGGATTTTGTTTGATATGATTTGCATTCACATGATTATAACTCCTATATGATTATAAACACACACACACACACCCACCAATGCACAAACACGTGCGCACACACACACAGACACACTAATACAAACACACGCTCGCACAGACACAGACACACACACACACACACACATATATATATATATATATATATATATATATATATATATATATATATATATATATATATATATATATATATATATATATATATATATATATATATATATATATATATATATATGTATATATATTGAAAAAAATGTGCTTTTCATTTCATATACAACCTTATTTATTATTATTATTATTATTATTATTATTATTATTATTATTATTATTATTATTATTATTATTATTATTATTATTATTATTATTAGCTAACCTACAAACCAACTTGGAAAATAAAGAAAGAGATTCAAAACAAAGGAAAGGAAAAAGATTAAGAACGGCAGGAAAGAGTAAGAAGAGAACGATAAAAAAGGCCTTGAATAAGCTAACTTCTTCGTTTTAGAAATTCACACCATCTTCTCACCTTCACCGCCTTTCTTCTGGTTTTACTTTAGAAACGTCAACCCTTTTTCTTGAAACTACGCAGATATACGAAACGGTTCCTTGCGGTCATTTCTTTCACTCCTGACATGAAAGAGTTTTAATATTCATGTTCGTTGATGCTCTGTTTTATGAGACAACTACTGTATAATATTCACGCTATTCAGTTTTCTGTCACTTCTACTGCTTTCAATTCTCTGGTTTTCTTTAGACATGTCAACCCTTGCGGTCATTTATTTTACTATCCTTAATATGGTCACTTCAACGGTTTCCTATGAACATGTCTAAAGCAATTCTTTATATCATCATCTTCCTTTTCATTCTATTTCCTAATTCCCTTTTTTCATTGATCAGTTCACTTAATCCTAGGTAAATTTTGCTGACCCTCTTTTATAGACCTATTTCTTTTTTTTTTATCTCAATTATACCCAGATTTCTAGGCTTAATAAGTTCGGTTCCTGTGAGCTGCCAGCCTGTTTGATTAGCCTTCCAACTATACATTTAGTCTTTTTATGTAGACTTTTTCTTGTGTCTTAATCATTAATAAGTCTTGCAAAAGCGAATTTCGTCGCTAAGAGCATATTTTCATACATAAATTATAGTCTTTTCATGAGCAGATGATGATTGAAGAGTTTAATAGCAATTAAATAATATCTTTATTCATCTATGTAGAATTAAAAAAATCTCCAATGCTTTTCAATAACCTTGTTTTTTGTGTGTCTGTGTCTTGGTTTATGAGCAGCTTTTTAGACACAATTTTAATCGTAGAGTAATGCTATTTTAACGGACTTAACTGTAAAGAGCTGGAAATATAAAAATTCCAGAAGGTCAAGGTCAGAGGTCAATGTCACGGTCAAGCAAAATGTCCAATCCACTTAATCAGCCATGAGTTTGGACATCATTTTCAAAGAGACTTCAAACTTGGTTTTCATTTGAGCGTAGGTCAAGGTCGAGCAAAAATTCGAGAAATAAGCTGCCACAGGGGAGGTCTGCGCTCTACTGATGGCACCTCTAATTCACCATATAAATTTAACAGCAATTATAGATTTTCCTATTTTATCTAATCTGAGTTCAGAAGTTCAATGTTCTTTCAATAACTGGTTTCCCGTCATATCGTCATATAAAAATTATACTTTATTTAATAATACATATATTTGAATAATTATAAACAAATTGTAACTATTCTTAAGGTTTCCGTGATCATCTAATTATTTTTAAGTAACCGATTTATCAAGATATCAAAATATATGAATTACACTTCTTTGAACAGCGAATATAAAATAAAGATATGATTATAAGAAAAAACGTATTTATGATTAAGGTTTTTGAAACACGTTCTCAAAACTAATTAAACATAGAAAATCCTTCTCCTCCCAGAGCAATCCCTCCTCCCTCTACTTTCTATTAACATTCAGGCTAGAAACACCTACTTTTACATTTCACGTTGGAAAAAAAACCCTGTATTTCCTCCCACCATGTAGAAAAGCAATCATTTTAACACTACTACCTTTTGGTGGCTTTTTACTGCATTTTCTGCTCTTCGAAAGAGCCACTGAAAGTAATAGGCCTTGTAGGTAGGTAGCCAATTCAACTTATTTCGCATTTCGAGGAAAGGAATAAAAACATATTCTCATTTCCTTATCTCATCCCGTTTAGCCTAGAAAAGATATTGATTGCATATGCAGATGATGCTACTCTTTTTGTTTTATTTCCATTGCCTAAGATTAGGCCTGTTATTGCTAACAGGGAAAAAGGCTCAGCGAGGAAAGGAAATAATTGAAAAGATAGAAAAATGTGCCTGACAGTACCCTCAAGCAAGATAACTCTAACCCAAGAAACCTTAATTATAATTTAATATGCGCTTTTAGTCATGGCCTTTTTAAGACTTTAAAAATCATATTAATAATTTGTTTTTGAACAAACAGGATTTGAAATACTAGAAATAATAATCATGGATTAATTTCTAAGGTTAGACGCTGTTGATGTGACTTTTACAGAGGTTGTTATGAAACACATCTTTACTTTCAACCATAAGAAAACCAGCATAAGACAATGATTATTTCTTCGTTATTCCTTGAGAAGTTGAAATTATTATAGTTTTTTTTTCTTGATTTTTTGTGGGTCTTTAAATTTTCCTGCAATATCAATAATGAGAAAAGTGGATGCCAAGAGCTATGAATAAATCGTCTAATATATCCTTCACCGGAATCAAAAAGCATTAGATGATTGATGAAGGGGTAAGGGGTCAAAGGGGGGGGGGGGGGGGCTGGGGTTGTCGGGCGTTTGGCGTAGCCCAGTAATCAAATAACAATATGAACGGAATATCATTAATATTTTTGTGATAAGAAACTTCAGTGTTTTCTTCTTTGAGATCTATAAGAGTGAGCCTCCAGTTTAGTTCTATTTGATTTGGTGCCTGGAGAGAGAGAGAGAGAGAGAGAGAGAGAGAGAGAGAGAGAGAGAGAGAGAGAGAGAGAGAAGAGAGAGAGAGAGAAAGGTTGTCTATACTCCCGGGCTTCTTTTCATGTTTGAAAATCTGATTAAATCAAGTCTCACCTTTGGTGCCAATTATTTTTCGAGGTCACTGTACCAACAGTGTTTCACACAATTGTACATAATTCCTTTTGTATATATTATGCTTGTATTTTCGCTCTTCCCTCGCACTAAAACGAACATGAAAATTCATGTCTGGTTTTTCTTCTGTTATGTCCTGTTGCCTTGAGGTTTTGTATATAAGGGGAGTGTTCTACAATAATATAACTCAGTCGTTTCCAACCTGCCTTCGAGTTCACAGCCTTACTCAGCGCCGTCACATTGGTGACCCCGGAAGTCGACTCGCTCCCACTGCCTTCCACCCCCACATCCCTCGCCCCTCCATCGTTGGTACTATGACGGAGACGGATTCAACTACAGCAGTTGGCGCTGCGGCCGCCCTATTGAAACTTTCACCGTTCGCCAGCGGAGAAGAGTTTGCTTGGTTTCAACGCGCTGAAGTCCACTTTCGTATCAGGGGCGTGACTCGCTCAACCACCAAAGTTGATTATGTTCTTACGGCGATACACAAGGACACCTTTCCAGAAATATCCGACAGGCTTTGTGAACAAGGAGACACCCCAATAGCGCATGACGCCTTCAAAACATACCCTCTGAAGCAATACTCACCGTCGTCAGACGCTAGTATAGCAAAGATTTTTCAGCTCTCGCAACAATCTACTTCGTGCCCATTGGATACGCTGTTTACCCGAACCTGTACGCGCTGCCATACCCGATGTCGATAGTTTACCCATAAAGGACTTGATGACCAAAGCCGACGCCCTTATGGACAGCCACTTCAAGACCTCCATCAACGCCTCCACCCCTGACGACGAGGATGCCTATTCAATGTCAACAGAAGCTGACATGAATGCCGTAGGACATACACGCCTACCCAGTGACGTGCTGAAGCGGCGACAAGGCCGCCAACCACCCACCAATCGCTCGCGCCCCAACGAACGACTTCTACAGCCACTTACTACCTCCCATCCACCGCAGTTTTGCTACTACCACTTCAGATTCGGGGCAACTGAGAAGAAATGTGCCAAGCATTTTCAGTGGGCAAAAAACGTGTAAGTAGGCCATCGCTTGTGGCGGTGGCCTCCCATGTCTCTAATCTTTTCTTTTTACAGGATGCAGGCACGGGCGTGCGATTTTTGGTAGACACGGGTGCTTGTCGTTCTCTTTTGCCAAGGAAACTCTTCAAGGCATGACGTAGTCTGTTTACGTCTGATACCCACCTACGGTTACGAGAACCTCACATTATCATTCGAAAACGGTGAATTCAATTGGAAGTTTCTCGTTGCTGACGTCACGATGCCAATCCTCTGTGCGGATTTCCTCTCTCATTTCCCCCTTCTGGTCGATGTCGCCCTCCGACGATTGGTAAAGGCAGACTCGTATTGTCGACACCTCTTCAACCCACCCCCTCTAACCTCGCTCTCCACATCAGTTCACCCACGGATGCCTACGCCCACCTCCTCACGTCGTACCCGGAAGTTTTCCGTCCAGAACTTTGCCAAACGCCCACGGTTCCTGCCAAGCACGGTATTTATCACCATATCAAGACGACGGGACCCCCAGTAATCGCAAAATTCAGACGTCTGGCAATGGAACGATTGGCATCCGCCAAACAGACGTTCGCCGAAATGGAGAAAATGGGCCTTTGCCAAAAGGCCTCCAGCCCAAGGTCGTCACCCTTACACATCGTTCTGAAGAAAGACTGCTCTCTCCGTTTGTGCGGGAATTACAGGCGCCTGAACATGCAAACAGAGCCGGATCACTACCCCCTCCCAAACATTATCGATGTAACCTCCTACCTGCACAAAGCGAAGGTTTTCCCTACGCACGACCTCTTGAAGGGGTATTATCAGGTGCCTATGAACCCAGAAGACATCCCCAAGACCGCCATCACCACTCCGTTTGGCACATACAACTTCAAATACTCCTGTTTTGACCTTCGTAATGCTGGGGCAACGTTTCAACGTCTCATGGATGGCATCTTAGGGGACCTCCCTTTCTGTGTATGTTATGTGGACGACATACTTGTGTTCTCCTCCTCAAAATGGAACACCTCTGTCACCTGCGCATCGTGCTCGACCGCCTGCAACAAAACGGCCTTATAGTCCGGTACGACAAGTGTGCCTTTGGCGCCAATAAAGTGTCGTTCTTAGGGCACCGTATACCTCCTGAAGGAGTCCATCCCCTCCCTGAGAAGGTAGCAGTCGTTCAGAATTTCCCCGCGCCCTTGACCGTCAAAGCTCTGCAGGAATTCTTGGGCATGATCAACTATTATCACCGTTTTCTGCCAGCCATTGCCGCCACACTTGCTCCCCTCTACGCCTCCCTCAAGGGCAAGCCGAAGGTCTTGAAGGTGGGTCCCCTTCAAGAAGCAGCCTTCTGCAATGCAAAGAAGGCCCTATCAACTGCTGCGGCTCTCACTTTTCCTATCCCACACGTCCCTCTCCTTCTCTCCACCGATGCCAGCGACGTCGCTATTGGTGAAGTACTCGAGCAGGTGGTCAAAGGCTCGTCCCGCCCATTGGCCTTCTTAAGCAGAAAACTGTCCAAGGCAGAATCGGTTTATTCTACCTCCGATCGAGAATTGCTGGCGGTGCACTTGGCTGTCCGTCACTTTCGCCATCTCTTAGAAGGTACGCCCTTCGTCATTCGCACAGACCACATGCCTCTGGTGCACGCCTTCACTAGACAGTGTGACGCCTGGTCCGCCCGTCAACTCCAACATCTCTCTGCAGTGGCTGAATACAATTGCACCCTCCAATAGGTACCTGAGAAAATGAATCCCTTTGCCGATGCCCTGTCAAGAAACACATTGGCTGCCGTTCAACTGGGATTGGATTACAACGCCCTGGCTGAAGCCCAACGACAGGATCCAGAGTATCAATCTTGTAGGACATCCTGCACGTCCTTCCGTTAGGAAGATTTTCCCCTCGAAGACTCCAACACCACCCTCCTCTTTGACGTCAGTACTGGTAGACCCCGACCTTGGATTCCTGCTCCCATGCGCCGACAGGTGTTTGATTTCATCCACGGCCTTTCACATCCCTCGTGCCGTTCTACTGCACAGCTGCTGAAGGCAAAGTTCATTTGGCACAGCATTTCTAAGGATGCTAAGGATTGGGTCTGCGCCTGTACTTCTTGCCAAACTTCCAAAGTACATCGACACACGGATTCAGGAGTGGGCACCTTTCCTCAACCTCAGCGTCGTTTCGCACACATTCACGTCGACGTTGTAGGCCCCCTACCCACATCACAAGGACATCGTTACCTGTTTACCGTCATCGACCGCTCCACTCGTTGGCCTGAAGTCATTCCCATGGAAACTGCAACGTCCGCCTCATGTACATCTGCCTTACTCTCTGGATGGATTTCAAGATTCGGTATCCCTGAGCATATTACTTGTGACAGGGGAACCACTTTCACCTCTCAATTGTGGACATCATTAGCGAATCTCCTGGGCATCACCCTACATCAGACAACGGCCTACAACCCCGCTGCCAATGGAATGGTTGAACGTTTTCATCGCACCCTCAAAGCAGTTTTGATGTCCCGCTGCAAGGATTGCAACTGGTTTACTCAGCTTCCCTGGGTCCTCCTGGGACTAAGGACCACTCCTAAAGACGCCCTCGACGTCTCGGCAGCCGAAATGGTGTATGGCGACCCGTTGGTCGTCCCTGCCGAATTTTTTCCTTCTACAACCTCCTCCGACGATCTCCAGCGCATACGTCACGTCGTGGGAAAATTTACTCCGTGCCGCCAGACTTACAAGCCCCCAGCGAAGCATCACATACCAACGGACTTGCACTCTGCAGCGCACGTCTTCCTGCGCAACGACACCAGCAACCCACCACTAACGCCCCCTTACACAGGCCCTTTCCTTGTGATCCGACGCAGTCTGAAAGCATTCCTCCTAAACATTCGGGACAAAGAAGACGTGGTCTCCATTGATCGTCTAAAACCTGCTTATCTTCTGCCAGATGACCCGCCTACAGTTCGCCTCTCTAGATCAGGGCGCCCTATTTAACATGTACAGTATGTCATTTTTAGGGGGGGAGCCATGTACCAACATTGTTTCACACAATTGTACATAATTCCTTTTGTATATATTATGCTTGTATCTTCGCTCTTCCCTCGCACTAAAACGGACATGAAAATTCATGTCTGGTTTTTCCTCTGTAATATTGTCTGTCTTTTGAACTTGTTATGTCCTGTTGCCTTTAGGTTTTGTATATAAGGAGAGTTTTCTACAATAATATAACTCAGTCGTTTCCAACCTGCCTTTGAGTTCACAGCCTTACTCGGCGCCGTCACATCACTTTACTTCAAACGTATCTTGAAGGGCTTACCTAAATCACATTGCTAAGCTGATCTTTTAATTTGAAGTCTTTTTTATGCAAATTACATTTCTTAGACCGTCGCAGTAGATACTTTCATATGATACTCAAGCATAGTTTTCCAAACTTTAGTATTTAGATCAACGCACGGTAAAAATCGTAGTTACTCTCTTAGCCAAATGACCCCCTGTATAGATATCTTCAAGTGTTCTAACATAAAATTAATCTATTCCTTGTCTTTGAAGTACTCTCATTATTGCTTAAG
>NC_090756.1:71505803-71508303 GCF_036898095.1 Palaemon carinicauda
TACTCTGAGTAATCATGTCTTACTCGATACTTCGTTATCAAAGGAGATTTATGAAGTCATTCCGTGTATTTAAGGCAACGAATACCTTGTGGAGTGCGTGTCTAAACCTTTCCGAACGCGGGTTACAACCTGGTCTCAACATTCGAGTTGCTGTGGAAGACATCTCGGTTGGCGTTTCGAATAGTTTTCTCTCTCTTCCCTTTGTTTCTATTGGGTGGACGTGACTAGGGTGTTGAATAAACACCTTCTAAAGTACTTTCCTTTTATTTTGCATGTTATGATAAAGATACTGTAAGTTATTTGTATATGTTGAAAATTTAATGGGGAATATGTGAAAGACATTTATTTAGATGAGAAAGACATTTATTTAGATGAGAAAGAAGAAAGTTTGTTAGTCTTTGATTTTGTTTTAATCAATTAAAATGCGTCATTTATTTCAACAATTTTAACCTGTATATATTGTTGATCTTAAAACTCATTTTCATTTAATTTTGAGAATTACTCAAGGTTTAAAAGCTATAAAAGTCCCTCATAAATAGCAGATGCAATAAACAATGGCAGTTCCTTGGTAGGACAATGCCCCAGAGACTGATCACATATAAATGTGATCCGAACCCAAGTCCCCTCTCCATCAAGGTAGGATAAGGGACGGCCAGGTAATGGTTGCTGATGACTCTGCAAGGTAGAGCTATAGGCTCCTGCAACCACAAAGTCATAGCTTAAAAGGAAGGTGATGTTGCAAACAATACAAGAAGCTATTGAGTCTGTGCGTGACCCTAACTCCAGTCAGGCATATCAGCTAAGTAAAGACGTTTCCAATAGGCTATACCACAACCTAGAAACTTCATTTCTACAATAGATAGAAAATTGGAAAATTTTATTTTTGAATAAGCTAACTAGCTATATGTGGGATATTTTTCATAGATTGCATTATTTGACGTGAAACTCATTTTTATCTAGATCTTCAAAGAATCATGAAAAACATAATCTTTACAATAGAAAAACAAACGAAAAGTATTGTCAAAAATTAACTATGGTATGGCAAATAGAATATGCAATAGTGTACAGCGAGCACAACTAAAACAAAGCAAGGAACTCTGAGATTGCATATGAATAATATATAAACTTAGATATTACGTCTTGATAATGTTTCATAACCATGATTGATTTAGGAGGTCTGCGTGCGTTTTACGCAAACATAAAAGAAGATTATGGATTTACTCCTAAAATATGATAAAAAAAAATTAATAATAATAATAATAATAATAATAATAATAATAATAATAATAATAATAATAATAATAATAATAATAATAATAATAATGAAAAAAATAATAATATGATAATAATGATAACGCTACTACTACTACTACTACTACTACAACTACTACTACTACTACTACTACTGCTGCTACTTCTACTACTAATAATATTAATAATAATAGGACTACTACTACTACTACTACTACTACTACTACTACTACTACTACTACTACTACTACTACTAATAATAATAATAATAATAATATACTACTACTAATACCACTACTACTACTAAAATACTACTGCTACTACTGAAATAATGATAATGATAATAATAATAATAATAATAATAATAATAATAATAATAATAATAATAATAATAACAAAAAAAATATTTATAAAAAATTAAATCATTTTAATGATTTTAATAATGAATAGCATAAAATAACGCAGCACGACTTGAAAAATATGTATTGGTTTTAATTATCAAGAGGAATTTTATAAAAGATATTGCGTAATTTGCATTTAAAATCAGGTAATGATAATCTCTACTTGAAGATCGTTATAACAAAAGGGTTAAGTTACAGCAAGAGGGTCTATAGTAGATAGGTTCTTAATCCAGACTTTTATTAGCACAACTGATCGTTAAAGGCATAACTAGATTTCTCAATGGTTTCGTTTTTTGCAAATATGGAGGAGCAAATTTTGCAAGCTATAAATTGTGTAAGACTGCAGACTTTTGCAATGAAAATTTCTTTTGATTTATAGTTATAATGACTTTTCAATAACACATGAAGACAAATGCAGATTAATAGTTAGATATTTGCAAAGTACATCTAGATGCTCTCTCTCTCTCTCTCTCTCTCTCTCTCTCTCTCTCTCTCTCTCTCTCTCCTCTCTCTCTCTCTCTCTCTCTCTCTCTCTCAGTAAATTCGACAGAAAAGGGCGTGTAAAAGAAGTGAATACCTTGCTTTTCAAGACAGATTGCCCCTCCTTATCTCTCTCTCTTTCTCTCTCTCTCTCTCTCTCTCTCTCTCTCTCTCTCTCTCTCTCTCTCTCTCTCTCTCTCTCTCTCTCTCAGTAAATTCGACAGAAAAGGGCGTGTAAAAGAAGTGAATACCTTGCTTTTCAAGACAGATTGCCCCTCCTTATCTCTCTCTCTCTCTCTCTCTCTCTCTCTCTCTCTCTCTCTCTCTCTCTCTCTCTCTCTCTCTCTCTCTCTCTCTCTCTCTCTCTC
>NC_090756.1:71523303-71533303 GCF_036898095.1 Palaemon carinicauda
ATAACATTTTCGGTTTTAATGGTATTAATTGTTGTTATGAAAGTTAATTAGGCATTTTATATTGTAAATATATTTATATGTATAATTTTCCCTTTCGTGTGTCGATCGTATACGTCAGAGTTTTGGTGATTTTAGGTAACCGAGATCTCGCCTTGTCTATGTATCTCAACCTAGAGAACATATACTTTCAACATCTCCCCGGTTACCCTTATGTATCGGTTATCATTCTTTGGATATAGATATCTCTTGGAATTACATTAGCCGTTACTAGACTCGGATAAAGATTTATGGGTAATCTCTCTTCCCTCTGAGAGTAGCCTTAGGCTACAACTCTCTGCGTCAACCTTGAATTTCGAATTCAGGCATGCCTAGCCTAGAGTTTTTCTGTCTCAACCCTTAACAGCAGACGGCAAGTTTTGGGAATCGATCAGAACCTCAGAGTATTTGGTGTTTTGTCGGGCGTCGGTAGGCGGGGTGATTGCATTCCCCTGCCGGTTGAACTGCCGGCATAGGAGGCTAGCCCTCCCTAGATTACACCTGAAGTAGTTGCATGATGCCGCCACCTTCTCCCTGTGGTTTAGTAGGCTAGTCCTATGCTCGCAGACCCTAGGCTATAGAGTATTATACTCTTGTGGACTAGAATGGTGCCGGCATTAAAACTCTGTTTCTCCCTTGTTGAGAGGAACGGCATGGACTGCCGTCCCCTTAACTGTATTAGCACCTCCTATGCTGGAGAATAGAAGATTCTCATGCCACTTGGGGTTGTGCTGGTACTGAAATAGACTTTCTTCAAGGTGTGTAAGTCCGGCAACATTGCTGGCCCCTCCCATACCTCATATAGGACCCTCCTCCCACTCTGTTCTTTTACGATGGCCGAGCCATTGTCTTTCCTGAGCCGGCGTCCAGCAACCCTACCATTGCCGGTGGGTTGCCGGAGCTGGCCAGTACCCCTCTCCTCAGCTTCCGGCTGTCGGTGACTGACGGCTTCCGGCGGCCATGCCGGCTGTGGGTGGGAGGTCCCTTTTGTCACCAAGGTTCTCCAGTTCTCCCTCGTTTTCTCCTGGTCACAACTTCTGTTGTCGGCATGTTGCTCTGGCCGGCAGTAGACCGGCACAGATAGGTACTGACTCAGTCGGTAGCATACCAACTGTACTAGTGCTGCTGAAGGCTTGCCTACAGTGGTAAGCCGGCAATAGTACTGTTGCCTGATGGAAGCCTGAATGTTACATTCTCCCCTTCCATTTAAACCTTCTTTTCAGAGAAAGGCAGTAAAATTAGACTTTTACATCCCTTATTACTGTATACATACACAGTAATAGATAGCCTTCAATCCATGCTTTCTCTCTCTCTCTCTCTCTCTCTCTCTCTCTCTCTCTCTCTCTCTCTCTCTCTCTCCCTCTCTCTCAACTAGCATGCTAGATGCTCTGGCAAGAGCTAGCTAATCCGACAACTTGCCGGCTGAACTACAGTGTATGTCTATACAGGTAGTCAGTATATTTGCAGTATAGTATATACGGCAGATGGAAAACTAACGTATATATTATACTAGTAGAAAGGCCGTAAAATTAGACTTTTATATCCTTTATTACTGTATACATACACAGTAATAGATATCCTTCACTCCATGCTTTCTCTCTCTCACTTATCTAGCATGCTAGATGCTCTGGCAAGAGCTAGGTAATTTGGCAATATGCCGGCTGAACTACAGTATATGATTATACAGGTAATCAGTATATTTGCAGTATTGTATATACTGCAGATGGAAAACTAACGTATATATTATACTAGTAGTTATTTCCAATATATCTTGGGTATCCCTGCCCAGGTATTTGCTGAGCCCAATTCTATATTGATAGAATAATATTTTGTCAATATTCTGATTTAGAATAAGTTTCCATTAACCCTACAATATTAAATTTCGTAAAGGGCCGGTGGTGTGACACCTCTAACCCTTAAAGGGGGAGAGCCCTTATCCCCGAGTTTCCCTGATCAGGAAACTCCCTGATTTAATATTTTAAGGGAGGTCACAGCAAATAGATTGGTTGGGATAAACAAATGTATGTCTATTATCTCTTCTAATCACATATCTTGGGTACCCTTGTGCGAGCTTCTGCTAGTACTGCTCTTATATCGAAAAAATGGCATCCCCTCAATACACTGATTTTGAAATCAGTCCTCCTTACCTCACAGTGTTAAGTATAAGGGGGACAGTGCTTTGCACACTTCCTTACACCTAGGTGTTCAACCCCCCTTTTTACCAGGAAATCCCCAGTTTGAGGAATTTCCTCATCTTAAATCGTATATATAAGCTACTATTAATCAATGTAATCAATTAAAAAAACCTGATGTTTTCTTTATAATATGATAAAATGTTATAGTATATTTTACTTTATAAAATCAATTTGTTATATTTGGAATATTCTTTTTCTGGATTCCTAGAATTTTATAATCAAAGACAAATAAAGTCAAAATGGTGTAAATCATATTGGCAAAAAATAACAACACAGCAGGAATATCTAATTTTCTGTTTATTGTTTATATTTAATACCTCCGTCAACGAGGCTATGTTTTCAAGTTCGCTTTTTTTTATTCATTTATTTGTTTATTTATTCATCTATATATCTATGTTTCTGTTTGCTTGTCTTTGGATAGATCTTCAGTCATGGGCGACTCCTTTAACCTTGGGCAGAGGTCAGATATCTCTGATTGCTCTCGTTAAATTTTAGATTCTTATTGCTAGAAAACCACTGAATTTAAACATTATCCCTCAAACACTAAAACAAATCTAAAATCTTTGCTGATTACAATCACAAAAGTAAAGAAATAAACAATTTTATTTACATGACCTTTGACCTTTACCTATCTGGCAATGAAGGGAGGATATGTGACATTTGACATTTAATAAGTATATAGAATCACTTATAAAACTATCGATAATTGCTGTGACCAAATCTTTGAGGTCTTTGAATCTAAAGGAGAAATTATTTACTTCAAACAAACATTATGTGATTATGGCTATTCTATATCCTACTTTTTACTCTTTTAGTTTTATTTCTAAAAGGTTTCCACTTTGTCATTTCTAATATTCTCAAAGCTATAAAACCAAAACATTTTGGGACTTTTCTAATGCACATGTCAAAAATATCTATATTACTATGTGATCAATATGAAAAAAATATCTTTACTTCTTTCTGATCTGCATGGCTAAAATATTTTTACTACACTCTGGTCTACTTGTCTAAAATATCTTTACTACTTTTTTTTATCTACAAGACTAAAATATCTTTACTACTTTTTATCAACAGGACTAACATATCTTTACTACTTTCTGATCTACATGTCTGAAATATCTTTACAACTTCCTAATCTACATGACTAAAATATCTTACCTCCTTTATTATCCTGATGACTAAAATATATTTACTTCTCTCCCAACTAGACAACTAAAATATCTTTACTTCTCCCCCAACTACACAACTAAAATATCATTACTTCTCCCATCTACAAGGTTGAAATATCTTTACTAGACTCCAAGCTAAATGACTAAAATATCTTTGCTTCTCTCCAGGCTACACAACTAGAATATGTTCTTCACTATTAAACTCTCCCAAATCTGTTCTTTAATTCAAACAGCCGCTTTGTTTCCCTCTTAATCTATTTCCATTCATACTCCCTCAACTACAATAGGATAAAGGGATTTTTTTTCCTTTGCAGCTGTAGTAAATTTCAAATACATTAATGATTATTGGATTGCAGGAACCAAATTCTGAATTTAGACCTCATTATGATATAAAATCGTAGTATATTTTGAGTGATTATTATATAGAAAATGAAACTGAAGAGATTAATTTTCTCCATAAGAAGAGTATATTTGACAAAAGGTTGCTTTTCAGAAAAGAAACCTTCTTCTGTTACGCATTTTCAAATTGGATTTTTCTTTTCTTTAACTAAAAAAAAAGGAGAAAAGTCTTCATAAAGGAATTCTTGTTATTATATTTTGATTAATAGCTGACGTAGAAAATAAAACTGAAATAGTTAATTTACTCTATTCAAAGTATATATATGACAATCAGTTACAGGTAATGAAACAAACACTAAAAATTATTTCAGTACAGTTTAGTCTTGCGTAGTATCTTAGCCTGTGTACATTGGTATTCTACTGTCTTGGGGTACAGTTCTCTTGCTTGAGGGTACATTAAGGCATACTTATCCTATATTTTTTATTTTTTTACTCTCTCTTGTGTTTTATTACTTTTTTATAGCTTATATATAAAGTTTTTATCTCACTGTTGAAATTATTCTATAAATACTTTATTTCAGTTTTTCATTGCCTCTCTTGAAATTTATTTATTTTCTTAACTCTGTTACTCACTGGGTTATATTGCGCCAAAAAGGGTTTTACCTCACACACACACACACACACACACACACATATATATATATATATATATATATATATATATATATATATATATATATATATATATATATATATATATATATATATATATATATATCGTATATATACATACATAGACATATAATATATATATATATATATATATATATATATATATATATATATATATATATATATATATATATATATATATATATATATATATATATATATATATAATATATATATATATATATATATATATATATATATATATATATATATATATATATATATATATAAAAATATGTATATATATATATATATATACATACATATAATATACATACATATATATATATATATATATATATATATATATATATATATATATATATATATATATATATATATATATACATACAGATATACATATAAACATATATATATATATTATATATATATATATATATATATATATATATATATATATATATATATATATATATATATATATAAGAATCCAGACATTAATATATCAAAAATATATATGGCTTATTTGAATATATATATATATATATATATATATATATATATATATATATATATATATATATATATATATATATATATATATATATATATATATATATATTTATAAATATACATATATAATATATACATATATATATATATATATATATATATATATATATATATATATATATATATATATATATATATATATATATATATATATACATATATATAAAATTATATATAAGTATATATATACACATCTATATATATATATATATATATATATATATATATATATATATATATATATATATATATATATATATATATGTGTGTGTGTGTGTGTGTGTGCGTCTCTCTCTCTCTCTCTCTCTCTCTCTCTCTCTCTCTCTCTATAATATATATATATATATATACATATATATATATATATATATATATATATATATATATATATATATATATATATATATATATACATATATACAGTATATATATATATATATATATATATATATATATATATATATATATATATATATACATATATACATACATATTTACATCCATGCTCAGCATCTATGAATCTCTCTATTTTCGTAACTTATCATATTATGCTATCTTTAATGCTCTTTGCAATGCTCTTTGTAATATGTAAGCAAGGGGTGTGTGGAAAAGAGAATCTATATATATATATATATATATATATATATATATATATATATATATATATATATATATATATATATATATATATATATATATATATATATATAAATATATATATATATATATATATATATATATATATATATATATATATATATATATATATATATATATATATATATAAACAGACACACACACACATATATATATAAATATATATATATATATATATATATATATATATATATATATATATATATATATATATATATATATATATATATATATATATTTATATATATATATATGTATATATCTGATGTTGCAAGAAAACAGTACCGAGGTAAAGAGAAAATATTATCATCGAGATATAATGCTCACAAAGAGAATATTTTATTAGAAATGCATTAATAACAATTGATATCCCAGCCTGGAGATATCCGGCAATTCTTTAATCAGCTTCCTTTTTCTGTGTTTTGTTACAATAAAATGACACTAACTTGATTTCAGAAGCTTCTGGATTTTCTATAAATGAAAATCATGAGGTTCATATACTTTATTTGCAATAGAAAAACTGAGTCGGATCTTAGACAATGAAATCAAGCTAAGAAGGTGGACCACTTAGTGTTACGGTGTCTATAGTGGTTCTTATTTCAATGGTAAAGGCTCCACTTTATAATAGTTTTGCCATAAACTCAAATATTATTAGAATATTTTACAAAATTAAGACCCATTCTTTACCTATTCTCCTGTGTTCTCACACACCCGATAACCGCAAAATTCTTTTTCATTTAAGGAGTTAACTATAACATTGTATATATTCAGTAGCTGTTTTCCTTTTGGTAAGGGTAGCAGAGACTCTTCAGCTATGGTAAGCAGCTCTTCTAGGAGAAAGACACTCAAAATCAAACTATTGTTCTCTAGTCTTAGGTAGCGCCATAGTCTCTTTACCATGATCTTCCATTGTCTTGAATTAGAGTTCTCTTGCTTTAGTAGCTTCCCAAGGGTATATATGGCTACAGTGATATTCCCAGAGAATCAAACCGAAGGTTTCACACAATTCTAACTTCTGGTGCAAGTACCCTTTAGATTACTCTCAAGGGTATCGTATATAATCAGGGGATGTATTCTTGACACACCACATGGCAATCTGCACCCCGAATAGCCTGTATGCTTCGTGTGGGATACGTTGCAGAATTAGGAGGGTAGCCACAATAGAGGTTACCCTGGTTCCCCTACTACAATCGTATCACAACCGTGCCTACTCCCTCTGGAGGTCATTCCTTGTAGCGTTGAGCATGGTGCTACAGATACAGTAGTTCTGGGAGGGAAGCCGTGAAGATCTTTTCATAGAAAAGAAGGGTGTTTCCATCAGGACGTCATAGCCATCTCACCCAAAAATATATTTTTTGCTTCGCTCAAAATCCGTTTTTGGGGCTCAAGCCATGACGTCCTGATGAAAGCATTATCACTAAGCATAACAATGTTAGTGCTTCTTGCCCACTGCAGGGAAGAGTCATTTTTAGACGTTAGAAAAGGGGCCTCCAGGTAGCATATATTGTATGAACAAACATAAGTATACACTGAGAATAAAAACGGCCTTAAGGTTTGTATATATTGCGGAACCAATATCAGTGTCCTCATCCGTTGTTTGTAAGCATACAATGATATGAGATATATTTACATAAGTAAGTCAAGGAACTCTGGCATCTTAAACATGCAATTGTTGGGTGATTTAGGACGCAACTGCATTTTAATAGACATTTATTCCTAATAAATGACTACATGTTAAATGAATGTAGCATGATAAGGAAATTATACGAGAGACATACACAGAAATTAATGTTCCCTTTTTTGAAAGGGGAAAATTGATGAGTGCCACTCTCAGACTGAAGAAAAGCTCTTTCAAAAAGACTTTTCTTTATAATTTCACTACATAAAATAGTCTTACAAAACTGTGTACTATGTACACACGTCACTAGTGGTATCCATATAATTTCACACCTGAGATTCTGAACAGATTTGGTGTTACCATGGCAACACTTATTCAAAGGAAGGTCAAACGAAAAATGCTGACCCCTTCTTCTTCTAATTGATGGTCCCAATCACTTTACTGTTCATCGCAGAGCTAGACGACAGGGTCCGAAAGAGCACCTGCTGCCATCACAGAATGCTTCAATCCATAGACTTGCTTAGCATAGTGTCTGTAAGACACACCGGACAACCTCCGATCAGTAAATGAGCGAAGAGGCTGAAGTCTACACACTGAAAGGTTCAGTGATGATGCAACTTTTCTCGGATCTTAATCTGCAGGAGTGCTGTCAGGATCCGCTCCGCGAATAAGGTAGGTGAGCTTCGCCCTCAGTTATAGGGATAGTTTGATCCAAAGTTTTCTCCTGTAAAGAGCTGTTTCCCCTGAAGTCTGAAGTTCTATGAAGATAGACCTTAGACACTCTAGCAGTCCTAGAGAGACATCTTCCTTCAGAGGGCAGATTCTCCAGGATCCCCATCTCTTAGTGGGTAGGTCGTCCTTAGTGAAAAAGGTTGGATCAGGAAAGAAAGGACAATTCTCCCACTTAATGTGGCCCTCATCCCAGATAGGGCCACTATTTCACTAACTCTAGCCCCAGAGGCTATAGCGAGCCGAAAAATAAACTTTTAGGTTAGATCCTTGAGGAAACAATCCTCATTGTTCACAGGTGAGGCATAATGTAGGACCTTGTCCAAAGACCATGAGATTGGCTTTAGTGGCGCTGCAGGCCTAAGCCTGCACATGTTTTCGGAATCTTATTAAAGATATAATTCGTCAGATCCATTCAAACGGCATATAGAAGAGGTCTAGTCGGGGTTGACTTGCACATGGATATTGGTCCATGGATCCAAAGATCCAATCAAGTGACCTCTCTCGCAAAGTCGGCCCTACCCTTGGTGCTTACTCAAGGGTTTATATGGGGAAAAGGCCGAATAACTAGGCTTCTCATACACTGCCTCCTTTCTCAAAGGCCATCGTGCTGTTGGCCGCCAGACCTTGAATATAGGGGTGGAGAGAGAAGGACAGGCAGAAGATCATGAGATTGCTTTCGGTCCATTTTGCTTTACAAAGCAGCTTACTTTTCCTAAGAAGACTCGTATTGTGTTCTAGTTGACTAGACTTATATTCTTCAAGGAATTCTATTTTGCCTTTTGAGATCCCAGTCTTTTTTCCTAACCGTTAAGGGCAAGGAATTCATAAGATGAGGGGATCAGGTGTACTGTGATAAATCGAAGACAGAAAATTTCTGAACCTCCTGGATAATCCTAGGTGCATAACTAGGACCAGCCTCAGCCTCAGTTCCTTCATTACATTAGGCTACCTGAGAGCCAACAGAGCCCATCTTCCCTGGAAGGGTCTCTACATGTAGAGGGCCTTCTGGAGGAAATTTGATGGGCTAAACAAGAATTTCTAAGTCCATCACTTCTATTCTAGAGACATGATGTCTGTTACCCCCACTAGAGGATCCTCGTATGGGGCTATATATCGAGATAGTATCTTGATGACGCTCGAGATGAGTGAACGATCTGCAGCTCGGGGACTTGTTCCCATCTGGGAGGGAATGGTTCTGCGTCCGTGTACCATTCAAACTCTATTGAGTTGAACCCAAGAAGAGCATCCGCTGTCACCTTGCGGATCATTTATAAACAAGCTACTGATAGGCGCAATTCCCTTAAGGAAGCGATGGCTAACATTCCCTAATGAAATGAGATGTCCCTTATCCTCGACAGTTTCGACGCCTTATTATCCCTTTGATGCCCCAGATCAGCCTGAGGAGGTTTGATCTATGTGGAGAGAGTTTCTCCAACCATTACAGGGCTAAAATGGACTACGGGCCCGTGGCCTTTGGTCATTGTAGGGTAAGCGAAGAGGGAATGACTATCATTGGTCCTATTAGATCTCTTCGAGCGTTTGATGCATATCTTCTCCAGGCTCTTAACGCGTCTTAAAGCTGTGCTCATAGCACTAGGTCTGTCATTATCGTGGAATGGAGAGAGTTCAAAACTCCTCCCTGTTAGCGTCATGGAATCCTGACTGATTACAATAGTCTCTTGACAGACCTTACGATCTCCTTTTACATCCCCAAGGGAAAGGAGCGTTAGGGTGACCGCAGGTTTCAATGATTTTATAAAAACATTGAAGCCCCTGAGCTAGAGAGAAAAAAGACTTCCTGAAGTTATTTTGCATCCCCGATGTTCCGGGGCCGGATCATCTCCATGGATGCTCATAGACAGTCGTTTCGGGTACTGCCCACCCCAGCCTGTCATCCAGGGACATTGTTGCCTGAACTCTTTCTAGGCTTGGTTTCGCTTCACTGTGTCTGCTAATTCCATGAAGATCCTAGGACTGAATCTAGTCTG
>NC_090756.1:71550586-71553086 GCF_036898095.1 Palaemon carinicauda
CATACTTATTTTTGTGTGTAAACCTGCAATTATCCCCATATCTGCACCAACCCCTGGCATTATATATGCAATCTTTGTAGTTGGGCTCTATTTGTGGAGATTTAGGTTGAAAGGCCTTTTTTGGTGCATAGTGCGGTATATACGCGGCCTGCTTTTTTGTTTCTTTTTTTGTTTCATTTTTGTTTTTCTTTTCAGTTTGCTGAATTTTCTTACTCTCATTCATAGTTGCAGGATGCATATATCGACATTTTTTGTTGAAACTGCACCCTTTTCCTTCTTTTAGGGTTTTGCATAT
Organism: Palaemon carinicauda; assembly: GCF_036898095.1. Lineage (NCBI taxonomy): Eukaryota > Metazoa > Arthropoda > Malacostraca > Decapoda > Palaemonidae > Palaemon > Palaemon carinicauda. The sequence goes on from NC_090756.1 coordinate 71,550,882, forward strand.
TTTTGGATGGAGATCTCTGCATTCGTCTCCATATCCGTCTAAATACGCACATTTACCATATATTTCATAATTATGGCATATCTTTGGATGGTTGTAGTAGCATCTTTCGCCAAATTTGCAATTCCCTCTTTTCAGCCTATTACAGACTATATCTTTCTTTTCTTTTTTTTCTTGTTCTTGCTCTTCCCTAAAAGTATGTAGGTCCGGGTAGAGTCTCTTGGGTCTATTATTTGTTTTCATCTGATAATTTATTTCTTCATAAGTGTGTTGTTGGATGGCATCATAAGTTATATCAATGATTTCCTCTGCATCCTTAAATATATCCTGTTCATTTTTCTCTTCTTCTTCTTCTTCTTCTTCTTCTTCTTCTTCTTCTTCTTCTTCTTCTTCTTCTTCTTCTTCTTCTTCTTCTTCTTCTTCTTCTTCTTCTTCAACTATTTGTAGCTTTAGTCTCGACTTAATTATATTTTCTATCCAGACTAAGCATGTTGAGCAGAATACCTTTGTGTCTCTATTTTTTTTATTTTTTGCTGTATTTCAGCACATGTGGGGTGTGTTGGAACATTACAGGCATTACATTTTCTAATCAGTTGTTGAGGATTATTAATGGAATACCACATCTTACATGTATTACACCATTTTGGCAGTCTTTTTCCCAATGCATCAATCAGCATATTCACCATATTTGACTTGTTATTGTTCTTTGATGGAATGTGTTGATTGATGTATACTTTCTTTATAAGTCTCTTTAACACTTGGATCTTCTTTGGAATTTCTTCAATTATTTTACTGATGTTTTCCGCAGATTTGTTCCAGTCTATTGGATCATATTGTTTCAATATGTCTGCGGGAGAGAGAGAGAGAGAGAGAGAGAGAGAGAGAGAGAGAGAGAGAGAACGAGGAAGGTGGCAGGGTTACAAAAATTGGCTTGAAGAAAATTGTAGAATTTATCATAGAATAGGTGTGATACGTATAAACTTAAAATGAACTGAAAAGGATAATAGATATGTTTAAAGTACATCATGATGATAGGAAATGTGGAGAATTAAATATGGGAGAAAAGTGTATATAATTCAGTGTATACTTGATAGAGGTAATGAAAATAGTTGTTATAATTATATAGACTGAAAGTATATATATATATATATATATATATATGACAAGTCCCCGTACATATTCCTGTCGAATTTATGAATCTGTTCAAGTCTATGAAGTTGTTACCATAAAATGATTTCTAAGTGGAGATATATTCCAAGATAGAATTTGGTTTTAAATGCTATTCTTAGGTGATATTTCTTTAATTGAAATCACGTGTGCTAGTGATATATATATATATATATATATATTCATATTTAATATATATATATATATATATATATAAATATATATATATATATATATATATATATATAAATATATATATATATATATATATTCATATTTATTATATATATATATATATATATATACATCTCAAGACTTTCAGAATGATTCAATATTAGGGCATTTATTAGTATTATCGATTATTATTCTTTATTACGCCCTTTTTTTTATTAAATTTTATCGTAAAGTAATTAGTAGAATTATCCATTAATAATTCGTTTAAAGAAATCTGGAGATATATAATTCAATACCTTAGTTATACATCATAAATAATCAACAAAATGTCAGTAAATATAAAACATAAAAGGTTATTAATTATTATTATTATTATTATTATTATTATTATTATTATTATTATTATTATTATTATTATTATTAAAACCTCTGTCAACGAAGTTTGCATATGTTATTATTATCATTAGTTGGAAAAGCAGATTGCTATAAGCCCTGGGGTCCCAATAGAGAAAATAGCCCAGTGAGGAAAGGAAAGAAGGAAAAATAAAATATTTTAAGAAGAGTAATAATATCAAAAGAAATGTTTAACATATAAACAATAAAAACTTTAACAAAACAAGAGGAAAATAAATCACAGAGAAAAGTGTGCGTGAGTGTACACTCAAGTAAACTGTTTATCCGTTTGTCTCTTTGTCTGTTATTTTGTTTGTGAGCAACTTCCTGGATACAATTTTTCTCATAGGGAAGTGAAACTTCCAGAGATTAATTCTTAGTTTGAGACGTGAAGTGATTCAAGTTTTAAAGTCCTAGGTTGAAGGCCAAGGTCAAGATCGAGCAAACTGTCAACCGAATTAACCCAGGCCATAA
>NC_090756.1:71563086-71568086 GCF_036898095.1 Palaemon carinicauda
ATTCTTGAGTATATAATCAAGCAACCTATGATATCCGATTGCAAATTGAATATGTAAATAAACAGAACAGTTATTTAAGAAGCAAATTGTGCCTTAAACGAAGCAGAGCTTTTCAAAGTCTTCACCGAATCATTAAATTTGCATAAAACCTCGCTATTGGAAAGAGTGGGTGCCCAGAGTCATGAACAATTCGAATAATCTTGAACTCTTCAACAGAAAATGTAAGATTTACATTAATTAATAATGGGTCCCAGGGGAGTGAAGGTGTGAGATGAGGATGGAGGGCTTGGGGGAGCGAGGGTAATATAGGGAATGCAGGTATGTTCCCATTATTCATGCAATTTCACATTTTGGTTTTTTCCAGAAGGATATTGGTGAAGTACATGCAGTCGAGTGCGTTCTGTTTCTTAGAATTAATGGAGAGAGAGAGAGAGAGAGAGAGAGAGAGAGAGAGAGAGAGAGAGAGAGAGAGAAAGTGTGTGCTAAGCCTAAACGACTTTTTCCCCACCCATCCAAGTTTTCAAACTTTCCTTTTGTTAATGAAAGAATAATTGAATCACCTTTCAATTAATATACTTATGGTCATTTGATATTCATGTTTTTTTTTTTTTTTTTTTTTTTTAATTATACTATATCGATGTCATTACCTTAATTATAATTTCAAATATAGTTCATTAACAAAACTAGATTTTCTTCATATGAAAAATTTCTGCAATGGTAGAATTTATCTATTTTTATCTTTAAGGCTTTTGGTATGTCTGGAATAATCTGCATTATTTAGTATAGCAAATTATTTATATTTTCTAAAGTATAGCCTTTTAGGCCTAAGAAGGTAAAGGTTACAGATTAATGTATGTGATTTCAGTTCCAGCATTATGAAAATAGATCCTCACCGGAACGTCAGCTAGTAAAGCCTGCCATCCTCTGTGATGCATAACCACAGCAGTGGTCTCCAAAGTAAAAAGCTCCTTTGTTAGGATCGATCTGCTGCACTGCAGATGCTAGGCGAACATATTACTACTATACTAACAAGTAGTGTGGTTGATTTTAAGTTTTTTATGCTCTTCTTTTACCAAAAAAAGCCAGTACAGTTGGCTTCATCATTTCCAGTACTCTTTATGTGGGGAGGTAATGAGATGTCTGGCAGCTGCAAATTGCAGCAACGATACCTGTAAAACAAAGTTCTTGAGCTTGTGAACATTTTTATCGATTTTACGAAGTGCTGTATAGGAAAACGTTTGTATTTACTTGACAATCACGTGTTTACAAGCTTTATAACTTTCTTCACAAGCATCATTGCCAACAGTATCTCCTTTGGTAAACACAGCTTTGCCTTCTACAATGTATAGCTCCTTAGACGTCTCCTTCGTTTCCTCTAAACTTAAAGTGTACCGGAATTAATGACGCCTGCTGTACCTGATCAGTAAATGGAAAGCCTATTCAGAGAGTAAAGAATAAGCCAAGTTCCTCAGAGTAGTAGACCTAGTTTTGAATACTGTCTGTGGTAATAGCGATCGTCATTATAAATGTCGCCTTTTCGGGTGAATGTGAAAGGAATTTGACACTAATGAGCTTATTTGTAACTCTGCATCAGGGTATATAAGAATTCTTTTAAGTTTTGGTGAATAATATTCTCTCTCTCTCTCTCTCTCTCTCTCTCTCTCTCTCTCTCTCTCTCTCTCTGTATATATATATATATATAAATATATATATATATATATATATATATATGTGCAATTCCATTCCATCCAATGTCAGCCGGAGCAAACTAATCGTTCAAGAAAACAACAGTAAATAATATAGAATAATTCCCACGCAACGAATAAAAGCTAGTATAAACAAACTAATAACCTTCCACTCTCGATTAAGAATTCCGGCCAATTCCTGCCAGCTCTCCCCTTGAGAATATAAGAGAATACACCTTCCTGTTTATATATTTTGTTAACTAGTAAACAGACTATTGGGAAAAAACATCTATGTTGGTGCTATGAATTTGGTGTCGTCTGTTGCAATTTCCCTAATTGACGGTTGGCCTTTATTGGCAATTATTTTTTTTGCAAAAGAATTTACATTCACATGGTGTTATCTCTTATATGTTTATAAACATACACGCATATATATATATATATATATATATTGAAAGAAATTTGAGTTTACTTTTATAGTTAAGCATAATTATTATCATTATTATTATTATTATTATTATTATTATTATTATTATTATTATTATTATTATTATTATTATTATTATTATTATTATTATTATTAGCTAACCTACAATCTTGAAAAATAAAGGAAGAGATCCAAAATAAAAGAAATAAAGAAAGATTAAGAACAGCAGGAAAAAGTAAGAAGTAAACGATAAAAAAGGTCTTGAATAAGCCAACCTCTTCCTTTTAGAAATTCACAAGGACCACTCATTCTCACCGCCCGTCTTCTGGTTTTCCTTTAGGCACGTCAACACTTTTTCTCGAAACTAAGCAGATATACGAATGGTCCCTTACGGTCATTTCTTTCACTCTTTACATGAAAGAATTTTAATACTTATGTCATTCAATTCTCTGTTTTATGAAAGAACTATTGTATAATATTAACGTTATTCAATTCTCTGTCACTTCTACTGCTTTATATTCTCTGGTTTTCTTTAGGCATGTAAATCCTTGCGGTCAATTATTTCACAATCCTAAATGTGGTTACTTATACGGTTTTCAATGTACATTCCTTAAGCAATTCTTTATATCATTATTTTTGTTTTTATTCTAATTACTAATTCCCTTTTTTCATTAATCTGTTTACTTAATCTTAGTTCCATTTTTCTGGCCCTCTTTTAAAGACCTGTTTTTTGGTCTCAATTATACCCGGATTTCTAGGCTTAAGAAGTTCGATTCCTGTGAGCTGCCAGCCTGTCTGATTAGCCTTCCAACTATATATTTAGTCTTTTTATGTACACTTTTTCTTGTGTCATAATCATTAATGTCTTGCAAAAGCGAATTTCGTCTCTAAGAGCATATTTTCATACATGAATTATAGTCTTTTCATGAGCAGATGGTGATTGAATAGTTTAATAGGAATGAAAAAATATCCTTCTTCATCTATGTAGAATTTAAAATTTTTCTAATGCTTTTTAATAACCATTTTTTTATGTTTGTTTTTGTGTGTTTGTGTTTCTGTGTCTTGGTTTATGGGCAGCTTTTTGGACACAATTTTAATAGCAGAGTAATGATATATTGCCCGTATTAACTGTAAAGAGCTGGAAATAAAAAAAATCAAGAAGGTCAAGGTCAAAGGTCAATGTCACGGTCAAGCAAAATGTCCAATCCACCTAATCAGCCATAAGTTTGGACATCATTGTCACAGACACTTCACACTTGGTTCACATTTGAATGTAGGTCAATGTGGAGCAAAATATCGAGAAATAAGCTGCCACATGGGAGGTCTGGACTCTACTGAGGGCCCCTCTAGTTCACTATATGAAATTAACAGTAATTGTAAAATTTCTTATTATATCTATTCCGAATTTAGAATTTAAATGGTCTTTCAATAACAGGCTTCTCGTAATCTCATGATATAAAAATTACTTTCTTTAACAATATATATTTTCAAATAATTATAAATGAATTGTAACTATTCTTAAGGTTTACGTAATCATCTAATTCTTTTTCAGTAACCGATTTATCGAGATCTCAAAATATATGAATTACACATCCTTGAACAGGAAATATAAAATAAAGATATCATTATAAGAAAAAACGTATTCATGATTAAGTTTTTTTCGGAACACGTCCTCAAAACTAATTAAACATAGAAATCCTTCTCCTCTCAGAGCAATCCCTCCTCCCTCTACTTTCTATTAACATTTAGGCTAGAAACACAAACATTTAAATTTCACGTTGGAAAAAACCCTATATTTCCTCCCCTCATGTAGAAATGCAATCATTTTAATACTACTTCCTTTTGGTGGCTTTTTACTGCATGTTCTGCACTTCGAAAGACCCACTGAAAGTTATAGGCCTTGTAGGTAGGTAGCCAATTCAACTAATTTCGCATTTCGAGGAAAAAAATAAAAATATATTCTCATTTCCTTATCTCATTGCGTTTGGCCTAGAAAAAAATGTTTGTTACATACGCAGATGATGCTACTCTTTTTGTTTTATTTCCATCGCCCAAGTTTAGGCCGGTTATTGCTAACAGGGAAAATGGCTCAGCGAGGAAAGAAAATAATTGAAAATATATTTTTATTTCTTTTCTCGAAATGTGAAATGAGTTGAATTGGCTACCTACCTACAAGGCCTATTAGTTTCAGTGAGTCTTACGAAGTGCAGAAAATGAAGTAAAAAGCCTCCAAAAGGAGGGTAGTATTAAAATTATTGTATATCTACATGGTGGGAGAAAGTATGTAAAAGTAGGTGCCTGACTGTGCCCTCAAGCAAAATAACTCTAACCCAAGAAACCTGAATTATAATTTAACATCCCCGATGCGCTTTTAGTCATGGCCTTTTTATGACTTTGAAAGTCATATTAGTAATATAGTTTTTGAACAAACAGGATTTGAAATACCAATAATAATAATCATAGATTAATTTCTTAGGTTAGACGCTCTTAGTGTGATTTTTACAAAGGTTGTTATGAAACGCATCTTTACTTTCAACCATAAGAAAACCAGCATAAGACAATAATTATATCTTTGTTATCCTTTAAGAAGTTGAATTTATTAGGTTTTTTTTGTCTTCCTTTTTTTGTGGGTCTTTAAATTTTCTTGCAATATCACTAATGAGAAAAGTCGATGCCTCTAATATATCCTTCACTTGAATCAAAAAGCATTAGATGATTGATGAAGGGGGAAGGGGTCAAGGGGGGGGGGGGTTGTGGGGCGTTAGGTGTAGCCCAGTATTCAAATAAGAATATGAGCGGAATATCAATAATATTTCTGTGATAAGAAACTTCAGCGTTTTCTACTTTGAGATCTATAAGAGCGAGCCTCTTGTTTAGTTTTATTTGCT
>NC_090756.1:71575586-71583254 GCF_036898095.1 Palaemon carinicauda
ACTTATGTTCCTAAGTGGATAGGCATCAGGATAACGAATGGAACTGCACATCATTGTAATCATATATTGATTCTGCTTCTTACTTTTGGGTAAAGGACCCACACAATCTAATATGACTTTGTCAAAAGGCTCAGGTAAAACAGGGATAGGTTGTAAAGGGGCAGGTTTTATAATCTGATTCGGCTTACCAACCAGCTGACATACTGCACAAGACTTACAGTACTCTGTGACACTTTTCCTTATACCAGGCCAGTAAAAGAGTTGAAGAACTGCACTCAAAGTCTTCCTTATTCCTAAGTGTGAAGAAGATACATTATGTGCCATGTGTAATACTTTTTGCCTTAGGCTCGCTGGAATGACAATCTGATTCTTGATTTCCCAAGTTGAACTTGCCGGAGTATGCAAAGATCTGAACTTCCTCATCAGTAGTCCATTCCTCAGGTAATAACATACTGGCTCCGTATTGATCTGGTCTTCTGCAACAACTTCACTGTAAATAGACTGCAAAGACAAATCTTCCTGTTGAGCTTTTATAATGTCAGAACATTTCATATCAAAAAGATTATCAGAGTAATCAAAAACATTACTTGAATTAATTTCATTTTCAACTGAGTTTACAGTATTTACCAATACTACGTTACCAGTCTTCAAACCAAACTTAGTTTCTAGCACACTTCCTTTCTCTTTTACATTACCTCCAAAACTATCAGTTTGGAATAAACTATCAATATTGATATCTACGTCAACTGTACCAACAGCATCTTTTCCTAAAGTACCTGACGTAGTACTTACATTGACGTCCTTGGTCACATCTGTCCCACGCTCTCGTGGGACTTTTACCACAGCCAGACTTCTGCTGCGCTGTACAACACAAGAAGGATACAACACTGGATCTTCCACGGGGCTTACCTCTAATGGAGTGTCAACAACTATGGGACTAGGTACAACCTTCCCTCCTGCCAAGTCGTTCCCCATAAGAAAATCAACACCTCGAATGGGCAATTCATCCACCACCCCAACTGTGACATAACGAGCTAATAAACCACAATGCAGATATAACCTACACAAAGGAACTGTTACCAGTCCACCCAAACTTCTAACAACCAGTCTATCGGATGTAAAAGTCTTTTCCAATCCAGGAACCTTTCCTTTTACAATTAGACTATTAGAAGAACAAGTGTCCCGTACTATCCTAACAGGCACACTTCTACCTAGGTCATCTGACACTGACACCACCCCATCAAACTTGAAAGGAGCAAACTCATTATCTAACCTATCACAATGAGAAACAGGAATTTCCTGCTGGACCTCCCTAATTGCCATATTTGATCCCGAAGATTCGCTCTTCCCCTCCTTATAATTACTAGGACATCTTGCCTTCATGTGACCAAGCTGGTTACACTTGTAACACCTAACCTCAGACAGACTTTTACTGTATGAGCCAGAGGATTTCTTCTCCTCTGATACATTACCTGGAGATTTCTTGGATTGTCTTTGACTATGTTGATGTGGTCTAATTAAACTGTAATTCTCAGCTAACACAGCTGCTCTTTGTAAAGTTGTAACCTCACGCTCAAATAAGTATCTCTGAACATCAATAGGAACACCTCTAATGAACTGTTCAAGTAAAATGAGCTCCCTATATTCATCTAAGGTAGTGACACTTGCTGCTGTATACCATTTATCATGTAATTTAACAAGATTATGTGAATATTCAATATATGAATGCGAATCAAACTTCTTACATCTTCGAAACTTGAGACGATAATACTCAGCCGTAAGCTCATAAGCTTTCAGGATACTATCTTTAGTAAGTCGTAATCATTACTCTCACTAGATGTTAACGACAAGAAAACTGTTCTAGCTTTACCCTTTAATGACGGCTGCCAGATTACGGGCCATAAACGCTTAGGCCACTTCAAATTAAGCGCAAGTCTTTCAAAAGCATAAAGAACTCATCTGGATCCGCTTCATCAAACAACTGAATCATTTTAGAAGCCTTAACAACATCAATTACCTGTTCACCTTCATCGCCTTGGCTCACATTATCTTTTATCGTTCTCTTTTTCTCCAATAGCTCTAATTGATATCTGTGCTCTCTTTCCTCTCGTTCTATCCTATCCTTTCTCTCTAATTCATCACGCTCTCTCCTCTCTTTCCTCTCCAACTCCTCACGCTCTTTCCTCTCTTGTCTATCTCTCTCCTCTTTTTCACGAGCATACTGCAATTCTAACTGCTTGAGAGTTAACTGGGATCCCTCTTCATCTAATAAATCATAAGCTTCCTCAGGCAAAAGTCTCCTCCTCAACCAAAGCATTTATAACAAAATTCTTAATCTGAGATTTCCTCCACACCTTTTTAACAGAAATGTCATAGTTCACTGCTATAGCCAACCAGTCATCTTTCTCATACGATGATTACGCAAATAATGCACACTTGGTTTACTGGAAAAATCACTAATGCTGAAAGGATCCATATTCAAAACTATACCAATCGAGAAAAATTTTAACTTCAAGACGTAAATAAAAGAAAAATGAACGAAAGCATTCACTAACAAATAAGAATAACTCTTAATACGTATCTGATTATTCTTAAAGAGCACCAGCGCCGTATTTTTAACATTAACACTTCACGTAAAAATACTAATAAACATATGGAAGGCAAAATTATAAACATACGGAAAAATAAGTTATAACAACTTTAGCTTTTAACGGTCACTTTGATTTACTCCGCAAACAGATCCCGGACGGGCCCCAAATTGTTACGACCATTCGCCTCTTAATACCCTTTCCAGCATTTCACTGATGCAAGTACGAAGCGGAGCTCCAAACGGCCATAGACAATAAATAACAAGACATTTAATGATGCCTTAACTTAGATTACTTAAATAACAGAGCTCTTATCCAAATTTAAATAGCATTAAATTTGAGTATGACATGCGAGTAAATATATAATATGGAATAAGGAAAACACTACGAAATTTAGTTACTTTACTTAAGATTAATTAAAGATACATATAAGGATATGGATTACGATGGTAACAAAAATAATGACACCAAAGCAATAACGAATGTAATTAACGAAACTCCAGGAACGTTAACATTGTACAGCAGTACTACAAATGAGCAACACAAGCAGGTAACCAATAATCGATTATCAATACACCGTAGATAAAACGGGAAAATAACTTCAATATTAAACAAAACAAAAGGCAGAAATACATAAATACACAGCAAGTGTCAACAGAACCTTAAATGAAATCATAGTAATACTTACAATTTAACATGTACAAATAATGTAACACTTTTGTATATAATCCAGAGTTATTAACACTAAGACAAATCCAAGAAATCTCAATCCCTGGTGGCGCTCCAATGGCCGAAGTAAACCATCCAAGGACTGAGGAATACAAACACCCAAACAACACGCAAGGACAACACAGACAGACACGGGAAAAATATGAACTACAAAACATTTACAATGTACCCTACAAAAAATACAGTATTTACATAAATTCAATACTCCTAACAATATATATATATGTAATTATATATACATACATATATTTTTGTGTATATATATATATATATATATATATATATATACATATACATATATACACTTACTGTCCTTGAGACATTTATCTTTTGGTTTTTCTTATAAAATCAAAAATTATCTTTCATCATCAATATAGATTTCAGCGAAATGGGAAAGGCTCCTACTAGACAACAAGTAATGTATTCGAATAAAGAACTAGAATTTTCTAATTATTAAACTGATCACAATTTATGATTTTTTATATATGAGAAATTTGGTTGTACAATAAATACAAGGTCATTAACAAAATAGAACTGGAAAATGCAGATGATAGAGTGCATACCTTCGCCAACGCCGCATTTGCTTAATTGGGAAACTAATTTCATGAAATTTAGATAAAAGTTGACGTTTGTGACCTATCATGACCTTGGACTTGGATTTTGACCCAATAATTTACTAAAACTGAATCAAATAGTATTTGATTTATGGCCAATCCCCCCAGCATATTACAATCACAAAAACATAGACAGACATACAAGTGCGCGCTTATCAAAACACAACCTTTGCACACAAGTTGGCAAAGGTAATCACGCTGTAAGCTTATAATACCAGTTTTAGATATGCGTGCAGCCATGAACTTCTAGTCTATATTGAGCACCCTGTTCCTTGTCATCAGATTTTCACCTTCGGTAGTACGTGATTTTGTAGATTCTTCAAGATTATGGCCCTTATTATAAGCAAACTGGAAGAACTACAAAATTGAGCCACTTATTTGTAATTCAGAACAAATCTGCTATAGAAAAATACTTTGATTTACTCTAAAATCTTCTCAAAATTGAATATTGATTTTATGAGATTTATGTAAGATTTTTAAAACTTAATTAATTTGGTAGTGCCATAGACAGTGTACTATACAATTCAGCCGTCTTGGGTTAGAGTTCTCCTGGTAGAAAATACTTTCAGACATGATATTCTGTCTGTTTCCTTAATTCCTTTCTTCACTGGGCTATTTTTCTCTGTTGGAGCCCTTGGGTTTTCCAACCAGGATTATGTCTTAGATAATAATAATAATAATAATAATAATAATAATAATAATAATAATAATAATAATAATAATGATAATAATAATAATAATAATAATAATAATAATAATAATAATAATAATAATGATAATAATAATAATAATAATAACTAGAAATATCGTAAGGTCTTTATATTAAGGAGATTATTCAAACTGGAATTTTTGACGTAGTATAAAGGAGAGAGAGAGAGAGAGAGAGAGAGAGAGAGAGAGAGAGAGAGAGAGAGAGAGAAATTCGATCCCTTTAATCCAAAGTAGAAAGCCACCCGTAGAACTCTTATTCCAAATTGTACAGAGAAAAAACTCGTAGTTCTTTATAATCGTAAATAATTGCAATCTGCTCTCTGTATACATTGGCAGTCAATTCTTTTCTAGGCATTTAATTTCCAAAATGCTCCAGCCGAATTGATTTCTGGCTTAAACGTCGAATTAACTGGTTGCAAACATTTAACGAACGAGAATTCTGTTGTAGTTTTTTCATTCTCTTTTCTTGTTGGGCTATTTTCCTCTGTTGGAGCCCTTGGTCTATTTCAATTAGGGTTGTGCTTTATGGTAATAATAATAATAATAATAATAATAATAATAATAATAATAATAATGATAATAATAATAATAATAATAATAGTAATAATAATAAAAATGATAATGATATTAAATAACAATATAATAATGATATTTTTTATAATAATAATAATAATAATAATAATAATAATAATAATAATAATAATAATAATAATAATAATAATAATAATAATAATAATAATAATAATAATAACTAGAAAAGCACTGAGATAGCAGACCACCACCACTAGAGCTTATTTCTCCAAACCCAAGTTCGTCAACGCAATTTTAAACGAAAGATTATTCTGTAATATATAAACCAGAATTGCAAACAACCTTCTAAATTCTAGTTTATATAGTTGGAACAATTCCCTCCATTAGCTCTATCGTCGATTTACCGAATTATATAATCTTTTCTTCCATATCTAATCCTCCAAATATCCTACAATAATGACGTATCTTACTTATACAGTATATATTAGCCATTTCCGTTCATGTTCACTTTATACGTATCACATCTATTCTGAAATAATACATTCTCTTATTCTTTTCAAACCCATCTTCAGTAACCCTGATACCTTACTCGTCTCTCTCTCTCTCTCTCTCTCTCTCTCTCTCTCTCTCTCTCTCTACTGAATCAACTTTTAAAGAATGAATGTGGATATTCCAATTTTATGTGCCAAACATCAGTACAAATATTCAATACTCCATGATATTACTTTTAATCTATCCTCTGTTCGTAAGAGCCATTTTCAGATTATCGATTTCAACACATGTTAACAAAGGCCAATGGCTGATTATAGTATTGCACACACAACTGAGCACTTTCATTGAACCATGATCCAATGCTTTTTTCTGACCAATCCATTATTAATGCATATCAATTGTCTCTTCCCTGTCTAAATATAAGCTCCCATCTATTGCATTCTAAATCAAAACTTCCCTATTCACTGTCCATAGTATATTGAAAAATAAAATTTACACACCGTTTCTGACATATTTTCCATACCCAGACTTACCTTATACATCTAGGTAACCTTCTCAATTTCACTGTCAACAGCTTCCCGTAACCTCATAGTTCCTAAGAGGTCTGAGAAATATTTCCTATATTCCACATCCTAAGTGTATTTCATACATCCTCCAAAGTTCCTTAATGTGTATTAATAAATCGATGTTGATACCATCAATCATATCTGCTGTTTCTTTACCGTCCGTATTCCTTCTCTTTTTCTAAAATTAAATCATCAGCAGATTGATGTATTCTCTCTGGACAGTATAACTTTAATCCAAGAATCCTTTACTTATAAAAAATCTTCTCTAATGATTCAAGTCCAGTATATTTTCTTCTCCGTTTTGGGGGATATAATTTAATCCAGTTTATCTTTTTAATATGATTTCTAACTTGAATCTCAATTCTCTTTCAACTAACACTCGATTGTCTTAAGTCATGTAACGGTCCCTCAAGGCCCCCCCCCCCAAAAAAAAAAAAAAAATACTTTTTCATGTTTATTTAAAATTCACTCTCGAGAATGAATGTATTTATTTCTAACCTTGAGTAATCTGTAAAAATAAGGAGATGATTGTCAAAAGCCTTTTGCTCTTTCGATATTATTCCATGAAACAAATTATTACTTTGTAACCAGAAAAATTTTATTAAAATACTTCTTATTGGAGTTCTAGAGACATCTTAACAGAACAGAAGTTGCTTGCATTCAGATGATATAAATCACAAGATGAAACGTAGCTCCATTAAACAACTGTTGCTTCAACATTGCAGTAATAAAACAAACCACGAGGGTCCATATTCGCAGGGATGTCAGTCGATGAGTTTGCCGGAGTCAAAAAGATTTTTCCTCTATTTAATGGAGTTTTTATTAATCTCTTTATATATATATATATATATATATATACATATATATATATATATATCGTTTATATATAGTATATATATATATATATATATTTAATGAGAGAGAGAAAGAGAGAGAGAAGAGAGAGAGAGAGAGAGTGAGAGAGAGAGAGAGAGAGAGAGAGAGAGATAAGGGGGGCCAATCTATCTTGATAAGCAAGTTATTCACTTCTTTTCATTCCTTTGTTCACTTCTTTTATATGCCCAATCCTGTCAAATTTAATGAGAGAGAGAGAGAGAGAGATGAGAGAGAGAGAGAGAGAGAGAGAGAGAATAATAAGATCTAATTTATGTTAATAGAGAGAGGCCGACGACAATAAAAAGAGCAGTGAAATCCTTGGAGTTTTCTCAATTAACTTAACTTTGCTTCGGGTAAACAGACCAACTTCTGATTATTCGCATATTAGTTGTATTCCCCTTTTAATAAAAGAGAGGGAATATATATAAATATATATATATATATATATATATATATATATATTTATTTATATATATAATATAGTATATATATATATACATATATATATTTGTATAACAGCAAAGTTTCCTTTTCTATATAATAATCACTCAAAATATACTT
>NC_090756.1:71583754-71586254 GCF_036898095.1 Palaemon carinicauda
ATCGTTGTTGTTATTATTATTATTATTATTATTATTATTATTATTATTATTATTATTATTATTATTATTATTATTATTATAAGCTAAGATATAATCCTGGTTGGAAAGCCCAAGGGCTCCAACAGGGAAAATAGCCAAGTGGAAAGGAAATAAGGAAACGGACAGAATATCATGTCTGAAAGTATCCTCTATCAGGAGAACTCTAACCCTAGACGGTGGAATAGAATAGTACACTGTCTATGGCACTACCGAATTATATAAGTTTTAAAAAAATCCGACATAAATCTCATAACATCAATTTTTATTTTTTGAGAAGATTTTAGAGTAAATCAAAGTATTTTTGTAAAGCAGATTTGTCCTGAATTACAGATAAATGGCTCATTTTCGTGGCTCTTCCAGTTCGCTTATAATAAGGGCCATAATCTCAAAGAATGTAAAAATCCCATACTACCGAAGATGAAATGCTGATGACAAGCAACAGTCGCTCAATATAGACTAAAAGTTCATGGAAGCACGCATATTTATAACTGGTATTATAAGCTTACAGCGTGATTACCTTGGCCAACTTGTGTGCGAAGGTTGTGTTTTGAAAAGCGTGCACTTGTATGTCTGTCTATGTTTATGTGATTCGTATAACTCAGACACTATTTGACCAAATCTCATGTAATTTGCTGAGGGGGTTTGGCCATAATTCAAATACTATTTGACTAGGTTTTAGGAAATTATTGGGTCAAAATCCAAGTCCAAGGTCATAAATACGTCATAAACGTCAATTTTTATCTAGTTTTCATGAAACTAGTTTCACAATTAACAAATGCGGCGTTGGCGAAGGTATGAGCTCTATCATCTGCCTGTTCTAGTTCTATGTTGGTTATGGCCTTGTATTTATTGTACAAGAAAATTTCTCATCTATAAAAAACATGAATTGTGATCAGTTTAATAATTAGAAAATTGTAGTTCTTTATTCGAATACATTACTTGTTGTTCAGTACGAACCTTTCCCATATCGCTGAAATCTATCTTGATGATGAAAATAATTTACGATTTTATAAGAAAAACCCAAAGATAAATGTATCAAGGACAATATATATATATATATATATATATATATATATACATATATATATATATATATATATATACATATATATATATATATATATATATATATATACATATATATATATATATATATATATATATATATATATGCATATATATGTGTGTATATATTTGTATATATACATATATATATATATATATATATATATATATATATATATATAAATATATATATATATATATATATATATATATATATTTATATATATATATAACAAATCCAGACTATTTCAGTTCACTGCAGGACAAAGGCGTCACATATGTCATTATTATTGTCTTGGGTTTGCCAGGTTTCATTACCACACTGACCAACTGCAGATTGGTGATGGTGGAGACGTTTGTCTGATCGGTTACAGCAAGGCAAGATGGTTTAAAGAATAGAGGAGGCTATCCATCATAATACTTATAAGCTAGCGATTCAACTAATATAATTTTATTGAGTTTCATCAAAGAAGAAAAAATGTAGATGTTTGAAGAGAAGCGGAATGAATGAAAAAAAGTGATAATAAAGAGTAGAAGTATGGAGGTGGAAGGTAGAAATGTCTACCGTAAATGAAATACTGTTTGACCTTTTTGACGAATATTTACGTCCATTTCACGACCCTGAAAAAGGAATGAAGGGATGAGAAGATTCACCGCTGAGATCCAGGTCTCACAAGATAGTCAACTGGAAGAAGTGATAAAATACATCGATAAAGAAAAGCGAGAGAAGTTTCTTTCTTGCTTCATATATTGACATTGGATCGATCGCACAGTTTGTATTCTTTGCTCTCCTGATAATCCTGGTGACATCAACTTGTGTTACAGTATTGGACTCGTTAATTTCATAGGAGTATCTGGTGTAGCATTAATCCGATGTTGAATAATTTTGAATGTCAAAATTATATTAAACCTACGCTTGCTTCGCCCAAAAAAGAAAGTTTATGGGAAATTACATTTAAGAAAAGAAAATTTTGGACGTTAAAATTTCAGGTGATGTTGGGTCTCTTCATACGAGAACATGAAACAAGAATATATGTGTGAATGTAAGTGTATATAAACACACATGAATGCTTATATATATATATATATATATATATATATATATATATATATATATACATGTGTGTGTGTGTGTGTGTCTTTGTGTGTTTATCTCTACATTTATATATATATATATATATATATATGTATATATATATATATATATATATAAATATGGATAAGGCATCATATATACGTATCTTAGATTGTGAAAACCCCACACATGATATGCATCATATCAATATGACAAACAATACAGCTGTGAAATTGCATGAATAAAGATGATAATAGAAGTCCATGAGTCGGAAAGGTGAAGGGTGTTCAAATGTTAGGGTTAAACATGAGCACAAACCTC
>NC_090756.1:71591254-71603754 GCF_036898095.1 Palaemon carinicauda
CGACGCCCTTATGGACAGCCACTTCAAGACCTCCATCAACGCCTCCACCCCTGACGACGAGGATGCCTATTCAACGTCAACCGAAGCTGACATGAATGCCGTAGGACATACACACCTACCCCGTGACGTACCGAAGCGGCAACAAAGCAGCCCACCACCCACCAATCGCTCGCGACCCAACGGACGACTTCTGCAGCCACTTACTACCTCCCATCCGCCGCAGTTTTGCTACTACCACTTCAGATTCGGGTCAACCGTGAAGAAATGTGCCAAGGATTGTCAGTGGCCAAAAAACGTGTAAGTAGGCCATCGCTTGTGGCGGTGGCCTCCCATGTTTCTAATCTTTTCTTTTTACAGGATGTAGGAACGGGCGTGCGATTTTTGGTAGACACGGGTGCTTGTCGTTCTCTTTTGCCAAGGAAACTCTTCAAGGCACGACGTAGTCTGTCTACATCTGCCGACGTCCGCTTAGTAGCTGCCAACGGATCTGCGATACCCACCTACGGTTACGAGAACCTCACATTATCGTTCGGAAACGGTAAATTCAATTGGAAGTTTCTCGTTGCTGACGTCACAATGCCAATCCTCGGTGCGGATTTCCTCTCTCATTTCCACCTTTTGGTCGATGTCGCCCAACGACGATTGGTCAACGTAGACTCGTACTTGTCGACACCTCTTCAACCCGCCCCCTCTAACCTCGCTCTCCACATCAGCGCACCCACGGATGCCTACGCCCACCTCCTCACGTCGTACCCAGAAGTTTTCCGTCCAGAACTTCGCCAAACGCCCATGGTTCCTGCCAAGCACGGTATTTATCACCATATCAAGACGACGGGACCCCCAGTCTTCGCAAAATTCAGACGTCTGGCACCGGAACGATTGGCAGCCGCCAAACAGACGTTCGCCGAAAGGGAGAAAATGGGCCTTTGCCAAAAGGCCTCCAGCCCATGGTCGTCGCCCTTACACATCATTCTGAAGAAAGACGGCTCCCTCCGTCCGTGCGGGGATTACAGGCGCCTGAACATGCAAACAGAACGGGCTCACTACCCCCTCCCAAACATTGCCGACGTGACCTCCTACATGCACAAAGCGAAGGTTTTCTCTACGCTTGACCTAATGAAGGGGTATTATCAGGTGCCTATGAACCCAGAAGACATCCCCAAGACCGCCATCACCACTCCGTTTGTAACATACACCTTCAATTACTCCTGTTTTGGCCTTCGTAATGCTTGCACAAAGTTTCAACGTCTCATGGATGGCATCTTAGGGGACCTCCCTTTCTGTGTATGTTCTGTGGACGACATACATGTGTTCTCCTCCTCAAAAGAGGAACACCTCCGTCACCTGCGCATCGTGCTCGAACACCTGCAACAAAACGGCCTTGTAGTCCGGTACGACAAGTGTACCTTTGGCGCCAACAAAGTATCGTTCTTAGTGCACCGCATCACTCCTGAAGGTGTCCACCCCCTCCCTGAGAAGGTAGCAGCCGTTCAGAACTTCCCCGTGCCCTCGACCGTCAAAGCTCTGCAAGAATTCTTGGGCATGATCAACTATTATCACCGTTATCTGCCAGCCATTGCCGCCACTCTTGCTCCCCTCTACGGCTCCCTTAAGGGCAAGCCGAAGGACCTAAAGTGGGGTCCTCTTCAAGAAGCAGCCTTCTGCAATGCAAAGAAGGCCCTATCAACTGCTGCGGCTCTCACTTTTCCTATCCCACACGCCCCTCTCCTTCTCTCCACCGATGCCAGCGACGTCGCTATTGGTGCAGTACTCGAGCAGGTGGTCAAAGGCTCGCCCCGCCCATTGGCCTCCTTCAGCAGAAAACTGTCCAAGGCAGAATCGGGTTATTCTACCTTCGATCGAGAGTTGCTGGCGGTGCACTTGGCTGTCCGTCACTTTCGCCATTTCTTAGAAGGTACGCCCTTCGTCATTCGCACAGACCAGATGCCTCTGGTGCACGCCTTCACTCGACAGTCTGACGCTTGGTCCGCCCGTCAACGTCGACATCTCTCCGCCATGGCTGAATACAATTGCACCCTCCAGTACGTCCCTGGGAAAATGAATCCCGTTGCCGATGCCCTGTCAAGAAACACGTTGGCTGCCGTTCAACTGGGATTGGATTACAACGCCCTGGCTGAAGTCCAAAGACAGGATCCAGAGTATCAAGCTTGTAGGACATCCTGCACGTCCCTCCGTTGGGAAGACTTTCCCCTTGAAGACTCCAACACCACCCTCCTCTGTGACGTCAGTACTGGCAGACCACGACCTTGGATTCCTGCTCCCATGCGTCGACAGGTGTTTGATTTCATTCACGGCCTTTCACATCCCTCGTGCCGTTCTACTGCACAGCTGCTGAAGGCAAAGTTCATTTGGCACGTCATTTCTACGGATGCTAAGGATTGGATCCGCGCCTGTACTTCTTGCCAAACTTCCAAAGTACATCGACACACGGATTCAGGAGTGGGCACCTTTCCTCAACCTCAGCCTCGTTTCGCACATATTCACGTTGACGTTGTAGGCACCCTACCCACATCACAAGGACATCGTTACCTGTTTACCGTCATCGACCGCTCCACTCGTTGGCCTGAAGTCATTCCCATGGAAACTGCAACGTCCGCCTCATGTACATCTGCCTTACTCTCTGGATGGATTTCAAGATTCGGTATCCCTGAGCATATTACTTCTGACAGGGGAACCACTTTCACCTCTCAATTGTGGACGTCATTAGCGAATCTCCTGGGCATCACCCTACATCAGACAACGGCCTACAATCCCGCTGCCAATGGAATGGTTGAACGTTTTCATCGCACCCTCAAAGCAGCTTTGATGTCACGCTGCAAGGATTGCAACTGGTTTACTTAGCTTCCCTGGGTCCTCCCGGGACTAAGGACCACTCCTAAAGACGCCCTCGACGTCTCGGCAACTGAAATGGTGTATGGCAACCCGTTGGTCGTCCCTGCCGAATTTTTTCCTTCTACAACCTCCTCCGACGATCTCCAGCGCATACGTCACGTCGTGGGAAAATTTACTCCGTGCCGCCAGACTTACAAGCCCCCAGCGAAGCATCACATACCAACGGACTTGCACTCTGCAACGCACGTCTTCCTGCGCAACGACACCAGCAAGCCACCACTAACGCCCCCTTACATGGGCCCTTTCCTTGTGATCCGACGCAGTCCGAAAGCATTCCTCCTAAACATTCGAGGCAAAGAAGACTGGGTCTCCATTGATCGTCTAAAACCTGCTTATCTTCTGCCAGATGACCCGCCTACAGTTCGCCTCTATAGATCAGGGCGCCCTATTTAACATGTACAGTATGTCATTTTTAGGGGGGGAGCCATGTACCAACCGTGTTTTACACAATTGTACATAATTCCTTTTGTATATATTATGCTTGTATCTTCGCTCTTCCCCCGCACTAAAACGAACATGAAAATTCATGTCTGGTTTTTTCCACTGTAATATTGTCTGTCTTGTGAACTTGTTATATCCTGTTGCCTTGAGGTTTTGTATATAAAGAGAGAGTTCTACAATAATATAACTCAGTCGTTTCCAACCTGCCTTTGAGTTCACAACCTTACCCGGCGCCGTCACACTCCCTACCGAGTGCCCGATCTGGTTATTATTACTATGTTATTAGTTAAGCTATATCTCTAGTTAGAAAAGCAGGATGCTACAAGCCCAAAGCGCTCCAACAAGGAACAATAGCCCATTAAGGAAAGGATTCAAGGAATCAGATAAAATAGTTGGCCTGAGTGAAAATATGTCCTTCATCCAATTATGGATTTCTTATCTTCTTATTTGTAATTCATTCTTTGATTCAATGGCGAATCTATTATCGTTAATTTTGTTATCTATTCCATTTCTTACCAACAACAACAACAAATACAGCCATTTGTAGTCCACTGCAGGACAAAGAAATCAGACATGTTCTTCGTCATTTCTGGGTTTTGGCCAGTTTTTAATCATCATGCTGGTCAACTGCTGATTAGTGATGGTGGGAGATTTTTTGTTTGATCTCTCACAGCAAAACAACATAGTATTCATGTCCCGCACTAGTAAAGCTTTGATAATCATGGCGATACACAAACCCTTTCACCACGTTAAGGTATTCCCACTCTGAAAGGATAATCTCTACTTTACTACTAGAAAAAAAATAAAAATAAAAATAAAAATGCTACTACTTTAGATTCCTATTGGAAGCGTCCTTGCCTGACGCTCGTCGGACTGGTGTTCGAGTCCTGCTCAAAATCGACAGTTTCTATTAGTGTCTGAAACCTCACCATACTTGTGAGCTAAGGATGGGTGCTTGGGGGCGCCTATAGGTCTACCTGCTAAGTCATGAGCAGGCATTGCCTGGGCCTCCCTGGTTTTATTTTTACGAAGAGGGTCTTGGTGCTGATCATATGTATATATGGTTAGCCTTTGAGGCATTGTCCTTTCTCTACGGTAATGCCCTGCCCCTTTGCCTCTATAAATCATGAGTGACCTTTAAACCTTCAAAAAAAAGGCCTTCAAAACTTCTTATCAAAAAGAAAATAACAAAGTACAGCACTACAAATAAGGTAGAGGTAAAATTCTGATTGCAGTGCAGAGATTGGAGAATCCCCCACAAACAGAGTTTGTTTATTCATCGCGTGCAGTTTAGCTGTCGTAATCTGCTCATGAAACAGAGCTAATATCAGCAATATTAAAAGCAGGAACCGTCAGATATCCATGAAGCACCATCGGGGAGAAGGCATTAGCAGACCAACCATTTCTTCTCTCAAAACAAATTTCTGGATTTTCTTTCTGCAAACATAAAATACAGTCCTTATGGGATCAATATTTGCCGTGTGTTGATATGTTGATCTGAATGCTAAATGAAGTCATTTGGCTAAGAGCGGATCTAAGATTTTTACAGAATGTTGATATAATTGCTAAATCAAATAATAAGGTTAAGGGGTACCTAAGATTTTTAGAGTATGTTGATCCGAATACTAAATGAAGTCATTTGACTAAGGGAGTACCTAGGATTTCACGCTTTGTATGGTATTTATAGATTATGAGAAAACTTAGATTCTGTCAAAACTTAAGAAGTAATGAGAGTACTTCAAAGACAAGGAATAGATTAATTTTATTTTAGAACACCTGAAGATATCTATACAGGGAGTGATATGGCTAAGAAAGTAACTAAGATTTTTACGGTAGGTTGATCTAAATACTTAAGTTAGAATAAGTATGTTTGAGTATCTTATAAGAATGTATCTACTGCGATGGCCTAAGAAATGTAATTTTCTTAAAAAAAAGACTTTAAATTACAAGATCAACTTAGCGATGTGAATTACATAAGCTCTTCAAGATACGTTTGAAGTAAAGTGACCTCGAAAAATAATTGGCATAAAATGTGAGACTTGATTTGATTGGATTTTCAAACATGAAAAGAAGCCCGGGAGTACAGACAACGTTTCTCTCTCTCTCTCTCTCTCTCTCTCTCTCTCTCTCTCTCTCTCTCTCTCTCTCTCTCTCTCCAGGCACCAAGTAAAATAGAACTAAACTGGAGGCTCGCTCATATAGATCTCAAAGAAGAAAACGCTGAAGTTTCTTATCACAGAAATATTAAAGATATTTCCCTCATATTCATATTTGATTACCGGACTACGCCCAACGCCCCCCAACCCCAGACACCCCCCTGACCCCCTCCCCCTTCATCAATTCATCTAATGCTTTTTTATTCAAGTGCAGGATATATTAGTGGATGCTCTTGGCATCCACTTTTCTCATTTGTGATATTGCAGGAAAATTTAATGACCCACAAAAAAAAAGAAAACTGTAATACACTCAACTTCTCAAGGAATGAAGAAGAAATAATCATTGTCTTATGCTGCTTTTCTTATGGTTGAAAATAATGTTGCATTTCATAACAACCTCTGTAAAAATCACATCAAGAGCGTCTAACGTAAGAAATTTATTTCTGATTATTATTTTAGTATTCCAAATTCAGTAAGTTCAAAAAGTAAATTATTATTATGATTTCCAAAGTCATAAAAAGGCCAAGAATAAAAGCGCATCAAGGATGTTAAATTATAATTCATGTATCTTGGGTTAGAGTTATCTTGCTTGAGCGTACAGTCAGGTACATTATTCTAGCTTTTTAATTATTTCTTTTTCTCACTGAGCAATTTTCTCTGTTAGCAATAACAGGCCTAAACTTAGGCGATGGAAATAAAACAAAAAGAGTAGCATCATCTGCATATGCAACGAACATCTTTTCTAGGACAAACGCAATGAGATAAGGAAATGAGAATATATTTTTGTTTTTTTCCTCGAAATGCGAAATGAGTCGAATGGGTTACCTACCTACAAGGCCTATTACTTTCAGTAGGTCTTTCAAAGAGCAGAAAATGAAGTATGAAGCCACAAAGGGAAGTAGTATTAACTTGATTGTATTTCTACATGGTAGGAGAAAATATAGGGTTTTTTCCAACGTGAAATGTAAAAGTAGGTGTTTCTAGCCTAAATGTAAATAGAAAGTAGAGGGAGGAGGGATTGCTCTAAGAGGAGAAGGATTTTCTATGTTTAATTAGTTTTGAGGACGTGTTTGGAAAACCTTAATCATGAGTACGTTTTTTCTTATAATTATATCTTTATTTTATATTTGCTGTTCAAGGAAGTGTAATTCATATATTTTGAGATCTTGATAAATCGGTTACTGAAAAAGAATTAGATGATTACGGAAACCTTAAGAATAGTTACAATTCATTTATAATTATTTCATTATATGTATTGTTAAAGAAAGTATAATTTTTATAGCATGAGATAACAAGAAACCAGTTATTAAAAGAGCATTGAAATTCTGAATTCAGATTAGATAAAATAAGAAATTCTATAATTACTGTTAATTTTAATATGGTGAACTAGAGAGGTCCTTAGTAGAGCGAAGACCTCCACTCTGGCAGCTTATTTCTCGACATTTTGCTCGACCTTGACCTACACTCAAATGTGAACCAAGTTTGACGTCTCTGTGACAATGATGTCCAAACTTATGGCTGATTAGGTGTTTTGGACATTTTGCTTGACCGTGACATTGACCTTTGACCTTGACCTTCTTGAATTTTTATATTTCCAGCTCTTTACAGTTAATCCCGGTGATATAGCATTACTCTACGATTAAAATTGTGTCCAAAAAGCTGCTCATAAACCAAGACACAGACACACAAATACACAAACACAAAAACATAAAATCAAGGTTATTGAAAAGTATTATAAACATTTTGAATTCTACATAAATGAATAAAGATATTATTTAATTCCTATTAAACTATTCAATCACCATCTGCTCATGAAAAGACTATAATTTATGTATGAAAATATGCTCTTAGCGACGAAATTCACTTTTGCAAGACGTTAAAGGTTAAGACACAAGAAAAATTGTACATAAAAAAGACTAAATGTATAGTTGGAAGGCTAATCAAACAGGCTGGTAGCTCACAGGAATCGAACTTCTTAAGCCTAGAAATCGGGGTATAATTGAGACCAAAAAATAGGTCTATAAAATAGGGTCAGAAAAATGGAACTAGGGATAAGTGAACCGATTAATGTAAAAAGAGAATTAGGAAATAGAATGAAAAAAAAAAAAACAGATGATGATATAAAGAATTGCTTAAGACATGTACATAGGAAACCGTTGAAGTGACCATATTTAGGATAGTAAAATAGATGACCGCAAGGGTTGACATGTCTAAAGAAAACCAGAGCATTTGAAGCAGTAGATGTGACAGAAAATTGAAAAGAGTGAATATTATGAATTAGTTCTTTCATAAAACAGAATATTGACGAACATGAATATCAAAATTCTTTCATGTGAGGAGTGAGAGAAATGACCGCAAGGGACTGTTTCGTATATCTGCGTAGTTTCAAGAAAAAGGGTTGACGTGCCTAAAGTAAAACCAGAGGACAGGCGGTGAAGGTGAGTGGATGATGTGAATTTCTAAAACGAAGAACTTAGCTTATTCAAGACTTTTTTTATCGTTCTCTTCTTACTTTTTTCCTTCCGTTTTTAATCTTTCTTTCTTTCCTTTGTTTTGGATCTCTTTCTTTATTTTCCAAGTTGGTTTGTAGGTTAGCTAGTAATAATAATAATAATAATAATAATAATAATAATAATAATAATAATAATAATAATAATAATAATAATAATAATAATTATAATAATAATAATATTAATAATATAACAATAATAATAATAAAAATAATAATAATAATAATAATAATAATAATAATAATCATCATCATCATAATAAATAAGCTTGTATATGAAATTAAAAGGAAATTTTTTTCAATATATATATATATATATATATATATATATATATATATATATATATATATATATATATATATATATATATATATATATATATATATATATATATATATATATATATATATATGTGTGTGTGCGCGTGTGTGTGTATTGGTGGGTGGGTGTGTGTGTTTATAATCACATAGGAGTTATAATCATGTGAATGTAAATCCTTTCAAACAAAATCCATTAAAAAAAAAGGTCAACTATCAACTCAGAAAATTGCAACAAACAACACTAAATTCATAGCTCTATCGAAGACGTTTATTCCCAATAGTCTGGTTACTTGTTTACAAAATACATAAACAGGAATTTGTATCCTCGTCCAATCTCGAGGGGAAAGCTGGCAGGAATTGGCCGAAATTTTAAATCAAGAGAGGGAAGTTAGTTTGCTTATTCTAGTTTTTATTCGTTGCCTGGGAATAATTCTATATTTGTTTTATGATGTTATCCTGAACGATTAGTTTGTTCCGACTGACATTGGATGGAATGGGATTTCACACTCATGCTCAGACACACCTTGGGAGAGATACACCTGTTGGATATTTACATAGTATATTTACATAGTATATATATATATATATATATATATATATATATATATATATATATATATATATATATATGTATGTATATATATATATATATATATATATATATATATATATATATATATATATATATATATATATATATATATATATGTATATATATATATATATATATATATATATATATATATATATATATATATATATATATATATATATATATATATACATATATATATGTACTGAGAGAGAGAGAGAGAGAGAGAGAGAGAGAGAGAGAGAGAGAGAGAGAGAGAGAGAGAGAGAGAGAGAGAGAGAGAGAGAGAGAGAGAGAGAGAGGGTATATTATTCACCCCAACTCAAAAAAAATTTTCATATACCTTAATACACAGTCACAAATAATCCCATTAATATCGAATTCTTTAACATACAACCAAAAAGGCGAGATTTATTATGATGACCGCCATTACTTAAGAAAGTATTCAAAACTAGGCCTTTTTTACTCTCTGAATAGACTTTCCATCAGGTACAGCTGGCGTAATTAATTCCTGTACACTTTAGGAGAAGCTAAGGAGATGTCCGAGAGCTATACATTGTAGAAGGCAACGCTTCGTCAAGACTGTAAACACGTTATCAAAAGCAGTTCTATTAATTTTACGATGTGTTGTTAAATAATCAACAATGTTATTTTCTATACATCATTTTCTAAAATCGATCAAAAATGTTTAGTCACAGCAACTTTGTTTTACAGACATCGTTACCTGTTTCAATGGACAGCTGTCAGACGTCTCCTTAGCTTCCCATTTAAAGTGTATAGGAAATAATGAAGCCAACTATACTTTTTTTTTTTTTGTGGGGGGGGGGGGGGGGGGTAAATGAAGAGAATACAAATTATGATATCTTACAGCTTCCTGGTTAGTTACCACTATTGACCTAGTATTTGCATGACCCCAGATCGATTACAGCCAAAGGCCGTGAATTTTAAGTTTACTGGGGAGGCCACTTCTATGGTTGTGCATCACACTGGAGGGTTGAGCTTCCCCGGCTGACGTTCTGGTGAGCACCTATTTTGCTGAAACTGAAACAGAAACCAGACACCTTTAACTTATAACCTTTAATGTGGAATATACAAATTATTCAATATACTAAGGTAATGACAGCAGCTGTTATGTACAATTTAATTTTCAACATGAATATTAAATGACCATAAGTATATTAATTAAAAGGCTGATTCAATTACTCTTTCATTAAAAAAGGAGGCTGACAACTTGGATGGGAGGAGGAAAAGTTGTTTAGGCCTAAATCTCTCTCTCTCTCTCTCTCTCTCTCTCTCTCTCTCTCTCTCTCTCTCTCTCTCTCTCTCAATTATAAGAAATAAACGCTCTCTCTCTCTCTCTCTCTCTCTCTCTCTCTCTCTCTCTCTCTCTCTCTCTCTCTCTCTCTCTCTCTCAAATCCGAGAAATATAATGCACTCAACTGTATGTTCTTCCCCAATTTTCTCCTAAAAAATTACAAAATGTGAACGCCACATGAATAGTGAGAGTATACCTGCATACCCTCCGTTAGCCCCACTCCCCAAACCCTTACCCCCCACTTTTAGGACCCTTTATTAATTAATCTAAATCTTACAAGTTTTCCTGAATGGTTCAAGATTAGACGAATCGCACAAGGCTGTGGGTGCCCGCTTCTTCCAGTAGCGATGTTTTATACACATTCAATGATTCGGTGAAGACTTTGAAAAACTCTGCTTCTTTTAAGACATAAATTGCTTCTTAAATAACTGTTTTCTTAATTTTTCTATTCAATTTGCAATGAAATATCATAATTAGCTTGATTATAAACTGAAAAATAATGTAATGATGTATATATTGGGTGTTGGGTATGATCTGCACGCCTACAAGAATAAATTGTCATCCATCAATATATTGCAACTATCTGGATTCTAATCAATGGAAATAATCTCAAATTGATTGATAAAAACGCTTGATTATAAAACCCTAAATATAAATCAAAATCAATCCAAGTTAAATGGTTTCCCCAAAGGAAAATCCTCTATCTCTTCCTGTTAACTCCTTATCATATCCTACATCCGGGTTCCATTGTGGGTTACACAACAAGTTCAGCCGTAGATATCCGATGTATATCGATGGCCGTCATAATTTAGTTCAGAAGTCTCAATGACCAGAAAATTTCACTGAGAACGGGCGGGAGATTTAATGGGACTATCTTGAAAAAGAGGGAGATTTAATAGGCCTATCTTGGAAATGAGGGAGGTTTAATAGGCGTATCTTGTAATGGAGATGGGAATAGAGAGGGAAGACATAAGCTGGATATGTAACAAAAGAAGATTCAATTTGACACGAATTATGTGGAAAATAAATGGGTTGATTATCAATATAGAAGGGGAAATGATTATCACTTTTACAGGAAAGCAAAGGGCAAGAGAAGTAGACAGTTTTTCTATTACCTTTTTATAGGATTTTTAAAATTTTGTTAGCCTTTTTAGAGTTATTAAAACCTCTGTATAGCCTCTTCAGCCTTGGCATAGCCATTTTAGTGTTTTATAGCGTATTAAAATTGTTCTAGACTTTTTAGTCGTAATACAGTTTTTATAGTCTTTTTAGTCATTATATAGCCTTTTAGTTTTTTATAGACTTTCGGTGTTTTATAGACTTCTAGTGTTTCTATAGCCTTTTTAACATTTTTGTAGCCTTTACATACATTATATAGCCTTTCCAAAGCCTAATTTATGAAATCTATTAATACTTTTAAAACAATTAGAAATATCAAAATGATTCAATTACTGAAAGTAAAATGAGCCCTGTTTAGTATCCACCTCAAACAAAACAACAACAAACGCAGCCGTTTCAAGTCGACCGGGAGACATAGTCCTCAGACATGTCCTTATTCATGTCTGAGGTTTGGCTAGTTTTCACCAGCATTCCTGCCACTGCGCATTGGTAACGGTTTGAGATGTCTGTCTGATCACTCACAGCAAACCAACATAGTATGGATGGTCCTTTTACCAAGTCAAGGTATCCCCCCTCAAAGCAGTAATAGGCTCTTCCCCTATAAGGAAAATAACAGAGAGGCTCCAGAAAAATGTTAAGCCCAATGGGCTCTCAGAGGAAGGACGAAGAATGTAAGGATTCCTCACAAAAATAAGGATTTGAGATAAGGAGTCTGTGTAGGAAGGAAGGGAGAATATAATAGACTATCTCACAAGGGATATACAAGGAAAAAAACTGTCTCTGGTGGCAAATATGGGAAGGGGCATTCTCTTAAATTATTCCCTAGAAAGGGAACAGAAGGCTGTTTATTATGTTTGTATCATAAAATAGAATGGAATAGAAGGTTATAGAGTGGATTTACAAGACTTTTATTTTGTGTAACTATGTAAAAGCATTAAGTGTGTATTTAATGCTTAGCAATTACATATTTTGTATTTCAAAAAAATGAATGGACATTTGTTGTTAAGGAATGAGGTAATATTTATGTATATTAGCCCTTATGTATATTGTTTGTGCAAAGGGCTAATGTAGAGCTACGAAATTATTAATACGTATCTTTTCTTGTATTCACTTTATCAGATGAGAAAACCATAA
>NC_090756.1:71608754-71613754 GCF_036898095.1 Palaemon carinicauda
AATTACGTTGGTTGACGTAATAAAAATGTCTTCTTGTCTTTCAACTATATTGCCATATTTAAAATATATATTTTTAGTCTTAGAACTCATCCCATACGAGAATAATGTCTGAGCGAACAATATCACTCCCAACAACAAAAAATTCATCTTAGAAACCTGTAACGAGAAAAAATATATGTAATTACTCCTGTATTAAAAAGAAAACTTTTAATCACATAAAACAAAACAGAATTTTCCCTCACTTCTTTTCCTCTCTTTTCTTTTTAATTTCTTATGTGAGCCAATGGTACTATTCTCTCATCCGTGGGTTGGGCTACGTTTTGAATTCTAAACCTATTGGCCGTTAATGTTTCCAAAATGTTAAATGGGCCTTCAAACTTAGGTGTTAGTTTATAGTTGAGCCCTTTTCTGACATTGATTTGAATATAGATGTTATCACCCACGGTATATGTTTTAGTTGGTTTCGCTATTTCATCATGATTCCTTTTCATTATGATTTGTGATTCTTCTAAATTCTTTCGAAGGATATCATATCGACTTATACTTGCATTTATACACTCTTTTAAAGGATTTGATAGATTGGTTGTAGGCGTTAATACATGGAAAGGTGTTCTAACTGGGGTACCATACAATGCTTCATGCGGTGACATTTTAATTGATATATGATATGAATGATTCAGAGTACTCAGTGCCGCCGGTATTGCAATATCCCAGTTGGGGTCTGATCCCCCTAGTGTTACCCTCAATATATTTAATATCTTCCTATTTGCTCTTTCCACTAGCCCATTCGACTCTGGGTGATATATCATGGCATTAATCTTCTTTATGTTGAGGAATTCACACAATGAGGTAAGAAAGTGATTATTAAATTCACCACCCGAGTCTGAGATTATCATGTGTGGAATTCCATGTTTACAAATGTAACACTCGTAAAACTTCCTAGCGCATTCAATCGCAGTTTTAGTTTTAAGCGCTATTAGTTCTGTATATCGTGTTAAAGCATCTATAATTACTAAGAGGTGCTTATTTCCTCTGTCTGACTTGTAAAATCCTGTTAACAAATCTAAATGTATTCTTTCAAAGGGTTGATCGGGCACAGGATAAGCTCCTAGGCTGACAGGTGTTTTCGTATGCCCTTTGTTTTCCTGACATGTGCGACAATTAGCTATGTGTCTTTTTATATCTGTAAGCATTGTATGCCAATAAAACAATGATTTGGCTTTCTGTGACATTAATGAGAACCCAGGGTGTCCATGTAATGGATTTGAATGCAACCAATTCAGGACAGTGGAAATAAGTGAGATTGGTACTACTACCTGGTCGTTAGTTACATGTGGTGTATTGCGGGTTTTCCTTGTCACAGTCCTACACAGAATATTATCTTTGATTATATAATTCTGCTGCTTATACTTTATATATTCCTTTTCTTTAAGATTGCCTTTCAAAGCATTTATAATTGTTTCTATTTTCTGATCTTTTCTTTGCTCAGTCTGTAACAATTCAGCGCTCCAGCCTAAATCTTCTTGTTCAGATATTGTTTTTACAATAGGCATGGATGTTGATATATCTATTAATTCAGCTAAAGGCTCCGTACAAGATGACACGGGGTTGCGTGATAATGCATCCGCAATGATATTTGCTTTCCCAGGTAAATACCCAATTCTTGCGCCAAAATCTTGAATGATCAAATGCCACCGAGTTCGTTTAGGGCTGTGATTGAAGCCTTTAAAGAACTCTGTTAGTGGTTTATGGTCAGTAAGAACCTTAACGGGATAACCGTAAATTATGAACTTAAAATGCACTAGCGAATTAACAATAGCTAGTCCTTCCTTGTCTATTACTGCATACTTACTTTCGGAAGTTCTCAATTTTCGAGAATAGAAAGCTATCGGGAAAAACTGTTTATCATATTGCTGAAGCAATACCCCTCCTACTCCTAAGTCTGAGGCGTCTGTTGCAATGAAGAATTCCTTACCGAAGTCAGGAAATTTTAAGATAGGAGAACTACACAGTTCATCTTTCAAAGTATTAAACACCTGTTGATGTTGCTCAGACCATATGAAATCTACGCCCTTCTTCGTAAGATCAGTTAAAGGAGCGGCTATTATTGAATAGTTGCGTATAAAACGCCTGTAATATCCACTACAACCCAGAAATTGTTGTATTCCCTTGACATTAGTAGGTATGGGAAAATTACGTATAGCCGACACCTTATCATGGACTACTTTAAGACCTTGGCTTGACACCATGAAACCCAAATATATCAATTCTGTTTTGAAAAATTCACACTTACTAACCTTTACCCTTAAGTTATGTTGTCTTAATCTCTGTAGTACTAGTTCTAACTTACGTAGATGTTCTTCTAAGGTGTTGGAAAAGATTACAAGATCATCCATATAGGCATGCAATATATCCCCTAACAAGTCTCCAAACACTATGTTAATCATTCTTGTAAATGTTATAGGAGCACAACGTAAACCAAAAGGCATCCGCAAAAATTCATAATGTCCCCTGGCTGTGCTGAAGGCTGTGTATGGGATACTATCTTCTTCTAATGATATCTGGTGAAAGCCTTTAAGTAAGTCCAAACTGGTAAAATATTTATTCTGACCTAACAAAGACAAAATATCGTCAGTACATGGCACTGGGAATCGATCAGGGATCGTTTCCTCGTTTAGACGACGAAAGTCGACGCAGATTCGCCATGTTCGATCTTTTTTCGGTACAACTATTAAAGGAAAATTATAAGGGCTATTTGATTTTCTAATGACTCCTTCCTTTAACATTTTACCTACTTCATCATTTATTTCATTCTGGAATTTCATAGGGAGTCTGTACGATGGTACATATATAATTTTCTGCTTGTCTTTTAACCTTATTTGATGCTCGATCACATCTGTTTTTCCTAAGGATCCATCCGTAGTGGAAAAGACATCTGTATATTTAGTTAAAAGTTCAAAAATTTTCTGCTGAACTTCTTCGTCTTGAATGTCCTTACTGATTTTATTTTTAATAGATCGCAAAAGGGATTCATCCGCAACTGATTGAGAGTGATTGATTTCAGCAACGGTAAGAATACGATGTTTATAAACTTCTACATCCAAGATATGTTGATTTTTGTGAATTACTAACGTGTTATTTAAATGATTACAGACTTCGATATTACATTGCTGATGTGAGCCTACTGTATAAATAGCTTGTGTGACAGACAATCCGTTAGTTTTCAAAGTATCGGAAAGGATTAATATTTCAGATCCCCGTAGTGTTTTCTTTATTTGCACTATTAAATTCGAAGGTATGTTTGGTTCGATATATTGCGTGCAAGATGATATGACGGGTGAACGAGAATTCTGCTGGGTCGCGTATATTATTTCTTTATTAGTGAGACAAGTTATTGGTTCTTCAACGTACGTTACGGTTACATTTGTCGTCTCCTTTTTATCCAAAACTGACTTTAAGGTATTAGAGGACTTATAGAATTTCCCTTTGATATACACGCCGTGCTTGGCAGGAGCTAAGATAATGTTTTGATTTCCCATAGATGGGTATCCTATAATTACAGCTGGATACATATTAATGTTTTTTACAACAACAAATGTATCGGCAAACGTGCGATTACCGACTCTGAACTGAATATGAGTTATGCCTATGACGTTTAATTCATTATTTCCTATACCTGAAAGTCTAATTCCTGATTTTTCAATCGGAAAGTTCGAAAACAACAAATGATGTGTCTTCAAATCCATAATATTACGTGGACTACCAGAGTAAAAAAATAACGTAAAGGATTTGTGTTCTAAATTTACAGCATATAAGGTTGGCCGTAACTCATTTTGGCTTATTATTGTATGAATTCGTTGCAAATCTACGGGAGCATGCACTGTTTTACTTAATTCGGCCGTGTGTTTCATAGGAAAATCTATTGTCTCACAATTATCTGATAAAACATTAAATTGATTATTCAATACTATTGATGTTGACATAAATGACCTTGACCCAACATCACTCTCTTCCCCTCTAGAGTTAACTATGTGGTATTTGCTTTGCTCTGCACATTCTGAAAATTAGACTGACCTTGCGAGGTCTGGTTTGACGGCCCAGGCTCAGCGATATTTGAAGAAGTGTTTGTTTGTTTCGGACTCTGAACTGCATTGACATTTTGTTGTTTCTTCTTATTGTTAAAATGAGGATTTTTCTTTTTATTTCCATATGGAACTGACTGTGGAATTGACTGTGTATTTCTAGGATATTGTTGTGTCTTACGCGCGTAACATTGACTATAAGAATGTGATGCTGTGTTGTGAACTGAGCAAAATTTCGTTCTACAGTCTGCGCTTATGTGACCTTGACGTTTGCAGTTGTAACACGTCACTCCCGCTACTGGACTGTTAATTACGTTCACTGTTTGTGGTTTTGTTTCATTCTTAGCAAAAACTTGAGTTAACACGGGATCGAGATCTGGACACTTGGACATGTGTTTCTTTATCTGTTTATAGACATCCAATTCCGTACTTGCAGGCACTAACTTCTTATCAAAGCACCGCACTAAAGCTTCAGGCAACATAAGAGTCATGCAAGTTAAATACATTAATCGTAAAAAATCTTTCACGGAGATGTTATCGTTAGTAACCCAAGTGGAATTACCTAAAATGTCCTGATATTCATTAAGCCTATCAGCTATGAGAGCTGCTCTCTCAATAACATTAAGCCGATTCATAGTGGCTTGATTAAGTGTATTTCGTAACGTTAACACTACATCCAAGGCTTCCTCACCCCCATAGATCGCGCGTAACCTAACTTTGAAATCATCCCAAGTAACTGCTTCTTGAAATGAAACACCTCTTAAATACGCACTCGCATCCCCCTTAGAAAAATCTATAAAACTTTTAGCTTCTTGTAATTGTACAAAAGGATCTACGATTTGTTTGGCATTTAAATGGGCATCAACGGATGAAATTCATGACTCCACATTTTGTGGCAAGAACCCGTTGACCCGACCT
>NC_090756.1:71621992-71624492 GCF_036898095.1 Palaemon carinicauda
CAATTTTGGGGGGTAGCCGACAACAACAAGAAACAAAACAAAAAGGGGACCTCTACTCTCTACGTTCCTCCAGCCTAACCAGGGACTCAGCCGAGTTCAGCTGGTACTGCTAGGGTGCCACAGCCCAACCTCCCACATTTCCACCACAGATGAAGCTTCATACTGCTGAGTCCCCTACATGCTGCTACCTCCGCGGTCATCTAAGGCACCGGAGGAAGCAGCAGGGCCTACCGGAACTGCGTCACAATCGCTCGCCATTCATTCCTATTTCTAGCACGCTCTCTTGCCTCTCTCACATCTATCCTCCTATCACCCAGAGCTTTCTTCACACCATCCATCCACCCAAACCTTGGCCTTCCTCTTGTACTTCTCCCATCAACTCTTGCATTCATCACCTTCTTTAGCAGACAGCCATTTTCCATTCTCTCAACATGGCCAAACCACCTCAACACATTCATATCCACTCTAGCCGCTAACTCATTTCTTACACCCGTTCTCACCCTCACCACTTCGTTCCTAACCCTATCTACTCGAGATACACCAGCCATACTCCTCAGACACTTCATCTCAAACACATTCAATTTCTGTCTCTCCATCACTTTCATTCCCCACAACTCCGATCCATACATCACAGTTGGTACAATCACTTTCTCATATAGAACTCTCTTTACATTCATGCCCAATCCTCTATTTTTTACTACTCCCTTAACTGCCCCCAACACTTTGCAACCTTCATTCACTCTCTGACGTACATCTGCTTCCACTCCACCATTTGCTGCAACAACAGACCCCAAGTACTTAAACTGATCTACCTCCTCAAGTAACTCTCCATTCAACATGACATTCAACCTTGCCCCACCTTCCCTTCTCGTACATCTCATAACCTTACTCTTACCCACATTAACTCTCAACTTCCTTCTCTCACACACCCTTCCAAATTCTGTCACTAGTCGGTCAAGCTTCTCTTCTGTGTCTGCTACCAGTACAGTATCATCCGCAAACAACAACTGATTTACCTCCCATTCATGATCATTCTCGCCTACCAGTTTTAATCCTCGTCCAAGCACTCTAGCATTCACCTCTCTCACCACTCCATCAACATACAAGTTAAACAACCACGGCGACATCACACATCCCTGTCTCAGCCCTACTCTCACCGGAAACCAATCGCTCACCTCATTTCCTATTCTAACACATGCTTCACTACCTGTGTAGGAACTTTTCACTGCTTGCAACAACCTTCCACCAACTCCATATAACCTCATCACATTCCACATTGCTTCCCTATCAACTCTATCATATGCTTTCTCCACATCCATAAACGCAACATACACCTCCTTACCTTTTGCTAAATATTTCTCGCATATCTGCCTAACTGTAAAAATCTGATTCATACAACCCCTACCTCTTCTAAAACCACCCTGTACTTCCAAGATTGCATTCTCTGTTTTATCCTTAATCCTATTAATCAGTATTCTACCATACACTTTTCCAACTACACTCAACAAACTAATACCTCTTGAATTACAACACTCATGCACATCTCCCTTACCCTTATATAGTGGTACAATACATGCACAGACCCAATCTACTGGTACCATTGACAACACAAAACACACATTAAACAATCTCACCAACCATTCAAGTACAGTCACACCCCCTTCCTTCAACATCTCAGCTTTCACACCATCCATACCCGATGCTTTTCCTACTCTCGTTTCATCTAGTGCTCTCCTCACTTCCTCTATTGTAATCTCTCTCTCATTCTCATCTCCCATCACTGGCACCTCAACACCTGGAACCCGCAATTATATCTGCCTCCCTATCATCCTCAACATTCTGCAAACTTTCAAAATATTCCGCCCACCTTTTCCTTGCCTCCTCTCCTTTTAACAACCTTCCATTTCCATCTTTCACTGTCTCTTCAATTCTTGCGCCGGCCTTCCTTACTCTCTTCACTTCTTTCCAAAACTTCTTCTTATTCTCTTCATATGATTGACCCAGTCCCTGACCCCACCTCAGGTCAGCTGCCCTCTTTGCCTCACGTACCTTGCGCTTTACTTCCACCTTTTGCTCTCTATATTTTTCATACTTCTCTATACTATTACTCTGCAGCCATTCTTCAAAAGCCCTCTTTTTCTCTTCCACTTTTACCTTCACTCCTTCATTCCACCATTCACTGCCCTTCCTCATGCTGCCTCCAACAACCTTCTTGCCACATACATCACTTGCAATCCCAACAAAATTTTCTTTTGCTAACTTCCACTCCTCCTCTAAATTACCAGTTTCTCTTACTCTCACCTCGTCATATGCCATTTTCAACCTTTCCTGATATTTACTTTTTACCCCCGGTTTTATTAGCTCTTCAACCCTCACTAGCTCCCTTTTACATCCACCTATATATATATATATATTTATATATATATATATATATATATATATATATGTATATATATTTACATTCAAATAAGTTTATATATATATATATATTATATATATA
>NC_090756.1:71626992-71639492 GCF_036898095.1 Palaemon carinicauda
GTGAACATGACACCTCCTGTCAGCCCAAGTAACCCCACCCCCGGCCTGAGTAACCTCATCCTGCCTCCCATTGTTATGTTAGTTAATGCCCGATCAGCTATACTTTCTTTTCAAGGTCGGGTCAGCGGCTTTTTACCTCAGAACGTGGAGTCGTGGATTTCTTCCGTCGACGCCCATTTATATGCTAAACAAATTATACACCCATTTGTCCAATTACAAAAAGCTAAAAGTTTTATAAACTTTTCTAAAGGATATGCGAGTGCGTATTTGAGGGGAGTTTCGTTTCAAGAGGCAGTTACATATGATGATTTCAAAGTTAGGCTACGTACGGTCTATGGCGGTGAGGAAGCCTTGGATATAGTTTTAACATTAAGAAATACACTTAATCAAGCCACTATGACTCGGCTTAATGTTATTAAAAGAGCAGCTCTCATTGCCGATAGGCTAAACGAGTATCAAGATATTTTAGGTAATTCCACTTAGGTTACTAGAGATAACATCTCCGTGAAAGATTTCTTACGATTAATGTATTTAACTTGCATGACACTCATGTTGCCTGAAGCTTTAGTGCGGTGCTTTGATAAAAAGTTAACGCCAGCAAGTACAGAATTGGACGTATATAAACAGATAAAGAAACTTATGTCTAAGTATACTGATCTTGATCCCTTCTTTACACAGATTTTTGCAAAAAATTAAACAAAGCCACAACAAGTAAACATAGTTAATAATAGTCAAGTCACGGGAATGACGTGTTATAATTGCAAACGTCAAGGTCCCTTGATTGCAGACTGCAGAACGAGATTCTGTTTGTTACATAATAGTTCTACTCTTTCATATAGTCAGTACTACTCGCGTAAGACACAACAGAATCCTAAAAATACACAGTCAAATCCACAGTCAATTCCACAGTCAGTTCCATATGGAAATAAAAAGAAAAATCATCAGTTCATTAAGAAGAAACAGCCAAACGTCAATGTAGTTCAGAAAAAAACAAACAGTTCTTTGAATAACTCTGATCCTGGGCCATCTACCCAGAACTCGCAAGGTCAGACTAATTTTCAGAATGTGTAAAGCAAAGCAAATACCACATAATCAACTCCAGTTGGGAAGAGAGTGATGTTGGGTCATTTATATCAACATCAGTAGTGTTAAATAATCCATTTATTGTTTTATCAAATTATTAAGGCAATAGATTTTCCTACGAAACACTCGACCGAATCAAATAAATTAGTGCATGCTCTCGTAGATTTGCAACAAATTCACACAATAATAAGTCAAAATAAGTTACGACCAACATTATATGCTGTAAATCTAGAATACCTATCCTTCACATTCTTTTTTGATTCTGGTAGTCCATGTAATATCATGGATTTGAGGACACATCTTTTGTTGTTTTCGAACTTCCCTATAGAGAAGTCCTGAGTAAGGCTCTCGGGTAGAGGAAATAATGATTTAAATGTAATAGGCGTAACTCATGTTCAGTTCAAGGTCAGTAAGCGCACGTTTGCCGATACATTTGTTGTTGTACAAAACATTCATATGTATCCAGCTGTAATTATAGGATATCCGTCTATGGGTAATCAAACCATTATCTTAGCCCCTGCCAAGCACGGCATATATATCAAAGGAAAATTCTATAAGTCTTCTAATACCTTAAAATCAGTTTTGGATAAAAAGGAGACGACAAATGAAACAGTGATGTACGTTAAAGAACCAATAACTTGTCTCACTAATAAAGAAATAATATATGCGGCCCAACAAAATTCTCGTTCACCCGTAATATCATCTTGCACGCAATCTATCGAGCCGAACGTTCCTTCAAATTTAATAGTGCAAATAAAGAAAACGTTACCGGGATCAGAAATATTAATTCTTTCCGGCACTTTGAAAACTAACGGATTGGTCATCACACAAGCTATGTAATATTGAAGTCTGTAATCATTTAAATATCACTTTAGTAATTCACAAAAATCAACATATCTTGGATGTAGAAGTTTATAAACATCGTATTCTTACCGTTGCTGAAATCAATCACGCTCAATCAGTTGCAGATAAATCCCTTTTGCAATCTATTAAAAATAAAATTATAAAGACATTCAAGAAGAAGAAATTCCACAGAAATTGTTTGGACTTTTGACTGAATATCATTATGTTTTTTCCACTACGGATGGTTCCTTTGGAAAGACAGATGTCATAGAACATCAATTAAGGTTAAAGGACAAGCTTAAAATTATCTATGTACCCTCGTACAGACTCCCTATGAAATTCCAGAAGGAGATAAATGATGAAGTAGGTAAAATGCTAGAAGAAGGAGTCATTAGGAAAGGCTTTCACCAGATATCATTAGAAGAAAATAGTATCGCATACACAACCTTCAGCACAGCAAGGGGACATTATGAATTTTTACGTATGCCCTTTGGTTTACGTTGTGCTCCCATAACATTTACAAGAAGGATTAAAATAGTGTTTGGAGACCTACTAGGGGATATATTGCATGCTTATATGGACGACCTTGTAATCTCTTCCAATACCTTAGAAGAACATCTACGTAAACTAGAACTAGTACTACAGAGACTAAGACAACATAACTTAAGGGTAAAGATTAGTAAGTGTGAATTTTTCAAAACAGAATTAGTCTATTTGGGTTTTACGGTTTCTAGCCAAGGTCTTAAAGTAGTCCACGATAAGGTGTCAGCTATCCGTAACTTTCCGATACCTACTAATGTCAAGGAAATACAGCAATTTCTGGGGTGTAGAGGATATTACAGGCGTTTTATACACAATTATTCAATAATAGCCACTCCCCTAACTGATCTTACGAAGAAGGGCGTAGATTTCATATGGTCTGACAGCATCAACAGGCGTTTAATACCTTGAAAGATGAACTGTGTAGTTCTCCTATCTTAAAATTTCCTGACTTCGGTAAGGAATTCTTCATTGCAACAGACGCCTCAGACTTAGGAGTAGGTGGGGTATTGCTTCAGCAATATGAAAAACAATTTTTCAGGATAGCTTTTTATTCTCGAAAACTGAGAACTTCCGAAAGTTAGTATGCAGTAATAGACAGGGAAGGCTAGCTATTGTTAATTCACTAGTGCATTTTAAGTTCATAATATACGGTTATCCCGTTAAGGTTCTTACTGATCATAAACCACTAACCGACTTCTTTAAGGCTTCAGTCACAGCCCCCAAATGAACTCGGTGGCATTTGATCATTCAAGACTTTGGCGCAAGAATCGGGTATTTACCAGGGAAAGCAAATATCATTGCTGATGCATTATCACGCAACCCCGTGTCATCTTGTACAGAGCCTTTAGCTGAATTAATAGATATATCAACATCCATGCCTATAGTTAAAAACTATATCTGAAAAAGAGGATCTGGGCTAGAGTGCTGAATTATTAAAGACTAAGCAAAGAAAAGATATGATATTAGAAAAAATTATAAATGCTTTTGAAGGAAATCGTAAGGAAAGGGAATATATAAAGTATAAGCAGTAGAATTATATAATCAAAGATAATACTCTGTGTAGATCCGTGACAAGGACAACCCGCAATACACCATATGTGACTAACGACCAGGTAGTGGTACCAATCTCACTTATATCCACTGTCCTAAATTGGTTGCATGCAAACCCATTGCATGGACACCCGGGGTTCTCCATAATGTCACAGAAAGCCAAATCATTGTTTTATTGGTGTACGATGCTTACAGGAAAACAAAGGGCACACGAAAACACCTGTCAGCCTAGGGGCTTATCCCATGCCCAATCAACCCTTTGAAAGGATACATTTAGATTTATTAACAGGATTTTACGAGTCAGACAGAGGAAATAAGCAACTCTTGGTAATTGTAGATGCTTTGACTCGATATACGGAACTAATAGCGCTTAAAACTAAAACTGTGATTGAATGCGCTAGGAAGTTTTACGAGTGTTACATTTAAAAACATGGAATTCCACACATGATAATCTCAGACTCGGGTGGAGGATTTGATAATCACTTTCTTACCTCATTGTGTGAATTCTTTAGCATAAAGAAAATCAATACCATGATCTATCACCCATAGTCGAATGGGTTAGTGGAAAAAGTGAATAGGAAGGTTTTAAACTTATTAAGATTAATACTAGGGGGATCAGACCCCAACTAGAATATTACAATACCTGCAGTAATAAGTACTCTGAATCACTCATATCATATATCAATTAAAATGTCGTCGCATGAGGCATTATATGGTACCCCCAGTTAGAACGCCTTTCCATGTATTAACGCCCACAACTATTTTATCAAATCCTTTAAAAGAATGTATAAATGCAAGCAAAGGTCTTTTTAATATCCTTGGAAAGAATTTAGAAGAATCACAAATCATAATGAAAAGAAATCATGATAAAATAGTGAAGCCAACTAAAACAAATACCGTGGGTGATAATGTATACATACAGGTAAATGTACGTAAAGGACTCAATTATAAACTAACACCTAAGTTTGAAGGCCCATTTAGCATCTTGGAAACATTAACGGCCAATAGATTTAGAGTTCAAAACGTATCCCAGCCCACTGATGAGAGAATTATACCATTGGCTCACATAATAAATTAACATAAGAGAGAAGGAAGTGAGGGATTTTTTTTTAATCTTTATCTCTGAAATTTATATGTTAACATTTTTTTTTCTTCCTAATACAGGAGTAATTTACATAAATTTTTATCGTTGCAGGTTTCCAAGATTAAGTTTTTATTGTTAGGAGTGATATAGTTCGCTCAGACATTTTTCTCGTGAGGGAAGAGCTCTAAAACTAAAAGTATAGATTTTAAATATGGCACTATAGTAGAGAGAACAGAAGACGTTTTTATTACATCAAGTAACATAGCTATGGAAGTACCCATGCAAGGAAATTTTCTCACAGAGAATGACGTCACTAGCCTAAAGAGCGCAATTTCAAGGTTTGCTGTTTCATTAAATGAAATGCATAGAAGACACTTTCCTTTTAATACAGAGAGTTCGCTTGCATCGACACTAAAAGTTGCAGAGATGCTATCCAACGACTTGCAAAATAAGACTTACGAAGCAGAATCTTTGGCTCGTGACCTTTTGATGTTGACAGTAAGACACGATAACCTTGAAAAACGTAACCCGTTTATTTTTGCTGCACTAAACATCTTTGGTTCTATTGCAAGTTTAGGCTTAGGGATTTCCAATCGTCTTAAGATTAGTAATCAAAATAGGCAAACTGAGTTTTTGACTTATGAAAATGAATTGATTTTATCAGAACTAAGGAATCAGTTCCCTTCAATCAATCAAATTATGAGTTTGGTGAACGAACATTCTAGTAATATCAGTCAGATTATGGAAGTACAAGATTTGTTGGCAACGTTAACGTATGGAGATTCAAAAATAGATCATATCCATAATAGAATTTAACATTTCACTGAGAAATCAAAAGACTATGTGGAAGCTATCTCGTTAGCGACTAAAGGTGTACTGTTACAGCATTTATTGCCGATAAGAGACTTAACGTTAATTGTGGAGAACGGATGGGAGAAATTAGGTTCTATTCCTTTGTTAAAATCACAGGATTATGATTACAAGGGACCTTATTACCAACATGTATAAGGTCCACCACCAACAATAGTCCAGGCAATAACAACTATGACAGGACTGATATAGCCGAAGGTCAAAACAGGGATTATCTCCTGACAGAACCAGAGTCAATAATCCCACCAAACATCCAGGCAAGGCAGAGGCCACCACCTACTAGGATTAATGGTCTCCACCCTAGGGCGGTTCTTGACCACTGAAGTTGGAATGTCGAAGCAGGATTCCATATATAAGCCATCAAAACAACACCTGCATTTCAGTTCACTCTTAACAATGAGCAGAAAACCTTCTCACTGCTCAAAACCGATTGAGTCGAAGGATGTGTTAAACTTAACTCCACGTAATTTATATTTTTTTGTACAAAAGAGACCTTTACTTTGTGTGCAATAACATTGTGATAGTGTTTTATACTTTGTACATATTATCTAAACTTTTACAATGTGTTTTGCTATATTAAAGACAAATTGTGAATGATATGGTCTTCATCACCTTCCTATTGATATGTCCCTTTCCCAGTTACTGGTGGATTGTTCAAATGAAGAGAAAAAGATAATAAGAACAAAAGAAAAAGGTAATTAAAATAATAATAATAATAATAATAATAATAATAATAATAATAATAATAATAATAATAATAATAATAATAATAATAATAATAATAATAATAATAATAACAACGATGTTAATAACTGAAAATATGGTAAGGTCTTTATATTAAGGAGGTTATTCAATCTGGAATTTTTTACGTAGTATAAAGGAGAGAGAGAGAGAGAGAGAGAGAGAGAGAGAGAGAGAGAGAGAGAGAGAGAGAGAAATTCAATCATTTTAATCAAAATTAGACTGCCATTCGTAAAACCTTTCTTCCAAATTTTACAGAGAAATAAATCGTACGATCTGCTCTCTGTATACATTGGCAGTCAATTTCTTTTCTAGGCATTTAATTTCCAAAATGCTTCAGCTGAATTGATTCCTGGCTTAAACGTCGAATTAACCGATTGCAAACGTTTAACGAACACGAATTCTCTTGTAGAATCTTCATTCCCGTTCCTTGTTGGGTTATTTTCCCTTGTTGGAGCCCTTAGTCTCTTTCAATTAGGGTTGTGGTTTAAGTAATAATAATAATAATAATAATAATAATAATAATAATAATGATAATAATAATAATAATAATAATAATAATAATAATAATAATAATAATAATAATAATAATAATAATAATAATAATAACTAGAAAAGCACTGAGAGAGCAGACCACCACCACGACTGCTTATTTCTCAAAACCAGCTTGGTTTTCCCAGAATCCAGTTCATCAACGCAATCTTAAACTAAAGATTATTCTATAATATATCAACCAGAATTGCAAACAATCCTCTAAATTCTAGTCTATATAGTTGGAACAATTCTTTCCATTAAGTCTATCGAGCATTTACCGAATTACATAAACTTTTCTTCCATATTTAATCCTCAAAATTTCCTACAATAATGACGTACCTTACTTATATATATTAGCCATTTTAGTCCATGTTCAGTTTATACGTATCATATCTAATCTAATATAGTAAGTTCTCTTATTCTTTTCAAACCCATTTTCAGTAACCCTGATACATTACTCGTCTCTCCCTCTCTCTCTCTCTCTCTCTCTCTCTCTCTCTCTCTCTCTCTCTCTCTCTACTGAATCAACTCTTAAAAAACGAATGTGAATATTCCAATTTTTTATGCCGAACATCAGTACAAATATTCAATACTCCATGATATTACTTTAAATCTATCCTCTGTTCGCAAGAGCTATTTTCAGATCATCGATTCCAACACATGTTAACAAAGGCCAATGGCTGATTATAGTATTGCACACACAACTGAGCACTTTCATTGAACCATGATCCAATGCTCTTTCTGAGCATTCCATTATTAATGCATATTA
The DNA here is from genome assembly GCF_036898095.1 of Palaemon carinicauda. Taxonomy (NCBI): domain Eukaryota; kingdom Metazoa; phylum Arthropoda; class Malacostraca; order Decapoda; family Palaemonidae; genus Palaemon; species Palaemon carinicauda. The sequence goes on from NC_090756.1 coordinate 71,634,510, forward strand.
ATTGTCTCTTCCCTGTTTAAATATAAGCTCCCATCTATTGCATTTTAAATCAAAACTGCCCTATTCACCGTCCATAGTATATTGAAAAATAAAATTTACACACCGTTTTTTTACTTATTTTCCTTACCCAGACTTACCTTACACATCTAGGTTACCTTCTCAATGTCGCTATCAACAGCTTCCCGTAACCTCATTGTTCCTAAGAGGTCTGAGAAATATTTCCTATATTGCACATACTAAGTGAATTTCATATATCCTCCAAAGTTCCTTAATGTGTATTGATAGATTCATGTTGATAACATCAATCATATCTGCTGTTTCTTTACCGTCCTTATTCATTCTCTTCCTCTAAAATTAAATCATCAGTAGACTGATGTATTTTCTCTGGACAGTATAACTTTAATCCAAGAATCCTTTACTTATAAAAATCTTCTCTACTGATTCAGTCAAGTATATTTTCTTTTCCGTTTTGGGGGATATAATTTAATCCAGTTATCTTTTTTTTTTTAATTTCTAACTCGCTTCTCAATTCTATTTCAACTAACACTCGATTGTCTAGAATCCTGCAACGCCCCCCCCCCCCCACAAAAAAAATATAATAATAATTTTTTTTTAATATTTTCAATTTAAAATTCACACTTGAGAATGAATGTATGTATTTCTAACCTTGAGTAATCTGTAAAAAAAGAAGATGATTGTCAAAAGCCTTTTGCTCTTTCGATATTATTCCATGAAACAAATTATTACTTTGTAACCAAAAATGTTATTAAAAATTCTTATTGAAGTTCTAAAGACATCTAAACAGAAACAGAAGTTGCTTGCATTCAGATGGTATAAATCACAAGATGAAACGTAGCTCCATGAAACAACTGTTGCTTCAACGTTGCAGTAATTAAAACAAACCACGGGGGTCCATATTTGCAGACATATCAGCCGAGGAGTTTGCCGGATTCAGAGATTTTCTCTCTATTTAATGGAGTTTTTATCAGCAGAACACAACAAGACTTGCAAAGGGCATTAAATTTAGAGTTTAATGAAAGATTGAAAAAGTAAATCAGATGAATGGTTAGGTAAAGTATAATTAGGAAATTGAATCACTTGAAATTACATTTAAAATCAGGCTATATATCAGTTTAATGTGATCGGTGTTAGTGCATGGACATGAGTCGCAGAATGGCAATGAAACAATATTCAACATAGATTTATAGATTTCAGAACAAAGCCACCATAAGGATATTTGGAGTTAAACTATAAGAAAAGCTACTCGAGTGCCATACGTGGATGTGATCATTGTGAGGGGTAGATAAAGATGATTTGGGACGTGATCTTCTCACTTCCCAAGAGAGATTAGTTTACCGAACGTTAAACTGCAGGGTTCCACGTGACACTAAAATAGTTAGAAGACCCAGGCCAACATGGCTGAGGACTATGAAGCGTGAAGTAGATGATGAATGGAGAGGTATTGAATTAAAAGCTCAAAATAGAGACTACTGGCCAAATCTAACCGAGGAACTTTACGTCAATAGGTGTAGCAGTATGATGAGGAAGATATAAATTAACGCAAATTGAAAATAGTTATAAATCAAAATCCAAATCATTATCATCACCATCATCATCATTATTATTATTATTATTATTATTATTATTATTATTATTATTAATATTATTATTATTATTATTATTATTATTATTATTATTATTATTATTATTATTATTATTACTGGCTAAGCTACATACCTAGTTGGAAAAGCAAGATTCTTCCCAAAGAATCTAGCAGGGAAAAATAGCCCATTGAGGAAAGGAAACAACGAAGTAAATAAATAAATCACAAAAGAAGTAATGAATAATTAATACAATTATTTTTAAGTACAGTAATAAGATTAAATTAGATCTTTCGTATATAAACTATAAAAAAACTACAATAAAACAGAGAAAGAAGATGGAATAGCTTTCCCGAGTATATTCGAGAATCATATATATATATATATATATATATATATATATATATATATATATATATATATATATATATATATATATATATATATATATATATATATATATATATATATACATATATATATATATATATATATAAAATCTAATGCGTATATACTGTATATGTGCAAGATCAAGACCTGTAGACAAAGGTCTGGTAACAACGTATTTCAATACTTCAATAAGAAATAATTGAGATGAAAAAGCGTTTAATAAGAGGTCTATTCCAATCTGGTATTTAAGGATGGTTTTAATCTGAATAAAAGACAAAGCTAGAATTGATTTGAATCGGGGACTCAAAAAAAGTGAAAAATATTCGGAAGGTAACATTTTTTTTTTTTTTTCAAACATTGTCATTCCAGATATGGACTGAAGTATTGGACATCTGTCCAATACCCTGTGTGGAATATATGAGAGTTTCCTTTTACTGTACATATCAGCAATAACAGACACAGACATACACCCACCCACACGCATGCACACACAAACATATGGAATGGAGTCTGTAAGTTCATGAAGTTCTGCGAAACCTTTTGGAAAATCATTTGTTTTGGAAAAATTATCTTACCTTTTTTTTTATATTTCATCAATTTCTTAAATGTTTTCCGAATATAAATAAAAATGTGTAGCAAAATTTGACCAGCATAACCTTTATAATAAAGCATAGTTCCAAAACTTAATGTATTCCTGAAGAAGGATCGCGAAGTAATCTGAAACACGTGTTGACCCAAAGCAATAGATAAGAAAAAATAAATATACTTTTGCAAAGTTTACTAATTCCAATAAAAACGGCTAGAAAAAAGTGTAAGATTTCACAATTATAAACTAGCATTTCCTTATCATTTCCTTATTAACAAGATCAATATGAATAATAAATACGACAAATATGATTTATATTGATATAGTTCCTGTCTGATATCAGAACCAGCATTGACGTCAGGCAATCTATTTAATGAATTTCTGACATTTATATTAATCTAAAATAAAAAAAAAGGAGATTAACAGGATTAAAGCAACTAGCAGTACTCTGTTTATCTAAGTATTCTAGAGTCATTAGGTAATTAAGAAGATAACGAAGTCTTTAAAGTCTCTTACAAAGGCTATGAAGTATAATGTACGAGTATATTACAATTTGAAGACAGGACGGTCAGGTACCTACATGAACATTTAATCGTGTGAAACCCCAAGAGATTTAGGGTCAGCCTTTCTAGGAAATAGAAAGTTGACTATTTCTATAAAGTATTCTAGAGTATCATGATGGTTTTCTCATAGGTCAGATGAAATTTTGAATATGTATCAAAACTTTATTCTCTATCTTTCTTTTTATTAAGGAATTTAGATTCTATTTTACTCTCTTTTTTATATCTTTATTTCATTGACTCGTACCTACTACTATACATTATGAAAAAGACGTTTTTCAGTTATATTATACATACGGTTGTATTATTATTATTATTATTATTATTATTATTATTATTATTATTATTATTATTATTATTATTATTATTATTACTGTAAACCAAATGCTGGCATGTATATATAAATCAATACATATAGCAATATGCATACGAACAATTCCAATCTAGATAAGGAGAGTTCTGTACCTCTAAAATACATTGAATGAATTATTATTTTTGAAATGCATTTTACAATAAAGAAAGGTTTAATATTAACCTCTACTCCCTACTGGAAATCTTATTATACTAACTAAAAGCCAGTAGGAACTCTCATGAATCTGTGCTGATAAAACAAAGAAAAGAAATTTCGCAGGTTAGAAAAAATACTTTTTCATATGTCACCAGTTCACTTATGGATTCATATATTAGAAATTTATTAGATATAAAGTGTTCTCTAAAATCAGATATTTTCCTTTTTGAAAGTGATACCTTAACGTGGTAAAGTGGTTCAAGTACCACCGTGATTAGTAAAGCTTTACTGGCCAGGGCCACATATACTGGGTTAGTTTGTTGTGAGCGATCACACAAAAGTCTCCCACCACACCAATACGTACTAGCCAGCGTGTTAATGAAAACTGGATAATCCATAGATATGAACAGGGATATGTCTGAGGCCTTTGTCTTACAGTGGACTAGAAACGGTTGTATTTTTCTTTTCAAGAAATTCTAAAAAGAACATTGGACCTTACCAACTCTTGGGAAAGACACATACTTGCATTTCCTGTCCAGCCAATTGCTGACACCTCCCGAGATATTAAAAGTAAGGCTAATTCTATTCTAAAATACCTTATGTAATTTCCTAAACGGAAATTTAAAGTGTAGTTCACATCTTGAGATAAAGTTTTAATATACGGGATGAAAGAATACAGAAAGAACTTACTTTCTATATATTGTACGGTCTCAACAAAAGGCTGTACAAGATAACATTAAGTATGATGAAGAACTTTAGTGTTATCACAAGCTCTGTACAGTAGTTTCTGCTAATGCAGTGTGTACTACACTACAAATAAAGCAACTACTGTACATCGCATGCTGCTGTGCCGGCTAGCACGCGACGGTACGTTCCGGCATGCGCCGGCATGCGCCTGTATGTGCCGTCATGCGCCTGCACGTGCCGGCCGGCGTCTACCCCTGTATAGTTCAAAGATATACTATCTTTATATAATAGGCAGCAGCCCACTTATTTCACGACTGTGTGCCGGCCGACAATCATTGCCAGCCGACAGCTGAAAACACTAATACCCGGATGCCGGCCGCTAATCGTAGTGGCCAGCAGATTCGGGGTGTGTTTCCACTGTCGGCAACAAGGGTAATAATACCCATGCCCGCCGACAGTAGCCAAGAACCAGAGAACCTCGATCTGCCCAGCTGTCGGCTGTTAAGCTGGCAGCCAGGTTAGGGGTGCAACACAATAGTCAGAGTAACAGTATGGATTTAAGGTTATAAGGCGGCATTGCCATACGACCTTCCATCCAGAAAGAGTGAACTTATGAAAGGGGAGAATGTAGCATTCAGGCTTCCAAAGAAT
>NC_090756.1:71644492-71649492 GCF_036898095.1 Palaemon carinicauda
AATACGAAAAGGAGTTTTCTTAATTAATGTTGTAGTTACTTTTCCCGTGTTTTCATAAGTTGACTGTCATTCATGAGAGAGAGAGAGAGAGAGAGAGAGAGAGAGAGAGAGAGAGAGAGAGAGAGAGAGAGAGAGAGAGAGAGAGAGAAATTTTTTTTTATTTGAGTGACGACCTCATTATAGATAAAACACAAGAATTTTAAGTTATTCAATCAAAGATGTATTAGAGAAACAAAGATTCTTTTTACCATATATGTATGGGCCTTGGCACGACAACCAGAAAAACTTCTCATTTTCAAGAACGATAATTAGATACATAAATATGACTTTCAAAATCTAAACAACTGTAATATCCTTCTTCTTCTTCTTCTTCTTCTTCTTCTTCTTATTATTATTATTATTATTATTATTATTATTATTACATTCAGCTAGCAAGGTGGTGAAGGTCATCAGGTGGGTGAAGGATACAAGTAATACTCGAAAATTACAACAGGTAAAATCAGAAATGGATTGCGAGAGGTGAAGCTCTGGCTGGATCTGGGTCCGTATATATCACGGCTCTGGTTCGTAGAGAGGGGCCTCGAATTTTGATTGGTCAATCGGAGGTCATAGGCACGGGTGGCAGATGTACGACGAGCTTGGCTCTGCCTCCCTGGCTGAGAGGTAGGAAGGAATTCTGAATCCTGATTGGTCAAGACGTGCGCCGAGCCAGCCATAAAGTCAGGCAGTCTCCTCTCTCGCTCAGTGGACTGGGCTGAGAAAGGTATCCATGCTCCCTGATTGGCTGAGACGCGGGCCGAGACGGGCTCAAAGTCAGGCAGCCCATTCCTACGCTCAGCAGACTGGAATTCCGGACCATGTTCGCCGCCAAAATCAGCATTCGGCCAGAGTATTTCTCCCTTTGTGGGGGTGTCAGGATCGGGGTTGTCATAGTTCTGGGGGTCTTGTTCTTGGTTCCTAGTGTTGGTACGTCAACAGGATGGTATGAGGAACATATCTTGGGTGGTATTCAACGCTGGTTTCTCGTTCTGGATTAACAGAGCTTCCACTATTTGTAGGCGCCTGCTGTCCAGGGCGCTGCCGTTAAATTTTGGTAATGGCGACGATGTCTGCCCGGCTAATTTGGGTGTTATGTCGCTGAAGAGCATGATTTCTTATACCACCATGTTGGATGTGGCACAAAATCCTCTTCGAAAGTGTTCATAGTAGTCATACTTATGTATTTTCCGGGGCATCCTCGGACTGGGCATTTGTAAGAGTAGATTACATTTGTCTTCTTCAGAGGATTGTTCTCAGGGAGCGCTGGATAGTTTCTCATGATCAAGCTGCGGGTTTTTTCAGTCTGGTAATAGACGATGAGTTTCACTTTCGTAGTCTCATCAGTGGGTGACACGTTGTTAGTGGTGATGTCTTTAATGGCCTTCTCATCCCGCTGATATTCTGCGTGCATGAGGCCTTTGTAGTAAAGCTTGATGTCTCTAGATCCATTGGTGGGGTTGTCGGGCCTATCTCTAGTGCTGTTGGACCCCTGGCTGGTGCTGTCGGACCCTTCCACCGCAGAGGACCCATACCACTTGTCTATAGCTGTCCACACTTCACGCTGGACTTACTTGTTGCTGTAGCCGTTGCTGATGAGGACCTGTGCGGCCCTTTCCAGCTCCTTGTGGGTGTCAGTCCATGACGAGCAGTGTGACAAGGCCCTGCGTACAAAGCCTTGATGGTCGAGGCACTGTAGCAGGCAGGACATTCACTTTCGCCATTTAAACACATGCCGAGATTTGTGTGCATAGTGTAGACGGTGGTCTAGAATCCCTCGTTGGTGGAAGAAATCAAGACATCCAAGAACGTGAGGCTGTTGTCGACGCTGTTCTCAAGGGTAAAGTGGAGGACGCTGTTGTCCTCAAAGGTCCTCCTTAAGTTCTCGATGGCTTCGTTGGAAGTAGCTTTGTAGAAAGTGTCGTCAATATAAGGGAAATAAGCGAGAGGGCACTCGAGTTGGGAGAATACCCTCTCCTCTACTACTCCCATATAGAAGTTAGCAAAGAGTACGCCCAAGGGCGAGCCCATCGCCACGCCATCCTTTTGCAAGTACATGTGCCCACGGTGAGCAGTAAAGGGGGCCCTCTTAGTGCAGATGGCTAGGAGGGTCCGAAGGGCTTGCTCTGGGATATTCATTTCGGGAGTCGTACACAATTGAAAATATGTCCTTCCATTCCATTATGGATTTCTTATCTTTTCATTCATCATTCATTCCTTGATTCAATGGCGATATATTCACCGATAATTTTGTTATCTATTCCATTTCTTAGCAAAAACAACAACTACAACAAATGCAGCTGTTTACAGTCCACTGCGGGACAAAGAAATCAGACTTGTTCTTCGTCATTTCTGGGTTTGGGCCAGTTTTTAATCATCATGCTGGTCAACTGCTGATTAGTGATGGTGGGAGATTTTTGTCTGATCTCTCACAGCAAACCAAAATGATGTGGATGTTCCTTGACTAGTACAGCTTTGATAATCATGGTAACGCACAAACATTTCACCCCGTTATGCTATTCCCACTCCAAAAGGATAATCTCTACTTTACTATTAAAAAAAAAAAAAAATGCTAGTAGCTTAGATTCCCATTGGAAGCGTCCTTGCCTGACCCTCGCCGGACTGGTGTTTGAGTCCCGGTCAAACTCGACAGTTTTTATAAAAGTCTGAAACCTCACCATACTTGTGAGCTAAGGATGGGTGCTTGGGAGAGTCTATAGGACTGGCTGCTAAGTCATGAGCAGGCATTGCCTAGGCCTCCTTGGTCCTAGTTTCATGAAAAGGGTCTTGGGTTCTGATCATATGGTGAGTCTCTAAGGCATTGTCCTTTCTCTAGAGCAATGCCCTGCACTTTGCCTCTACAAACCATCAGTGATCTTTAAACTTTAAAAAAAAAGGCCCTCAAAACTTCTTATCACAAAGATCATCACAAAGTACAGCTCTGAAAATAAGGAAAACGTAAAATTCTGGTTGCAATGCAGGGATTGGAGAATCCCCCACAAACAGCTTTTGTTTATTCATCGTGTGCAGTCTAGCTGCCAATATCCGCTCATAAAAGAGAGCTAAAATTAGTCCTAGTAAAAACAGGAGCCGTTAGATATTCATGAAGAACCATCGGGGAGATGGCATTAGCAGACCAGCCATTTCTTCTCTGTGAACAAATTCCAGGATTTTCTTCTTGCAGACATTAAATACGGTCCTTATGGGATCATTATTTGTTGATATGTTAATCTGAATGCTAAATGAAATAATTTGGCTAAGAAAGTATTTAAGATTTTTACAGAATGTTCATATAATTACTAAATCAAGTAATTTGAATAAGGAGTACCTAAGATTTTACGGTTCGTATGGTATTTATAGACTATGATAAAGCCTTACATTCGGTCAAAACATCAGCAGTAATGAAAGTACTTCAAACACAAGGAATATATTAATCTTAATTCAGAACACTTGAAGATATATATATATATATATAGGATGTTAATTTGGCTAAGAGAGTAAGTAAGATTTTTACGGTATGTTGATCTAAATACTTAAGTTTAGAAAAAGTGTGTTTGAATATCTTATAAGAAACCATCTACTACGATGGTCTAAGAAATGTAATTTTCTTAAACAAGCCTTTAAATTAGAAGATCAATTTAGCATTGTGAATTAGGTAAGCTCTTCAAAATACGTTTGAAGAAAGGAGACCTCGAAAAATAATTCGCATAAAATATGAGACTTAATTCAATTACATGTTCAAACATGAAAAAAAGTCCAGGAGTGTAGACAACGTTTCTCTCTCTCTCTCTCTCTCTCTCTCTCTCTCTCTCTCTCTCTCTCTCTCTCTCTCTCTCTCTCTCTCTCTCTCTCTCTTTCCAAGCACCCAATCAAATATAACTAAAAAGGAGGCTAGCTCATATAGATCTCAAAGAAGAAAACGCTGAAGTTTCTTATCACAGAAATATTAAAGATATTCCGTTCGTATTCATATTTGATTACTGGACTACGCCCAAGGTCCCCCCCCCCCAACTCCAGCCACTACCACCCTGACCCCTCCCCCTTTATTAGAGGATTTATTCTTAGCTCTTGTCATCCACTTTTCTCATTACTGATATTGCATGCAAATTCAATGACCACCCCGCACCCCCCCCCCCCAAAAAAAAAAAAAAAACTCTAATACACTCAACTTCTCAAGGAATAAGTAAGCAATACTCATTGTCTTATGCTGCTTTTCTTATGGTTGGAAGTAATGTTGCATTCCGTAACAACCTCTGTAAAAATCACACTAAGAGCGTCTAAAGTAAGAAATTAATTTCTGATTATTATTTTAGTATTCCAAATCTAGTTTGTTCAAAAAGGAAATTATTGATATGATTTCCAAAGTCATAAAAAGGCCATGAATAAAAGCGCATCAAGGATGTTAAATTATAATTCATGTATCTTGGGTTAGAGTTTTCTTGCTATAGCGTACAGTCAGGTACATTATTCTATCTTTTTAATTATTTCTTTTTCTCACTGAGCAATTTTCTCTGTTAGCAATAACAGGCCTAAACTTAGGCGATGGAAATGGAACAAAAAGAGTAGCAGCATCTGCATATGCAACGAACATCTTTTCTAGGCCAACCGCAATGAGATAAGGAAATGAGAATATATTTTTTTTCTTTTTCCTCGAAATGCAAAATGAGTTGAATGGGCTACCTACCTACAATGCCTATTACTTTCAGTAGGTCTTTCAAAGAGCAGAAAATTAAGTATGAAGTCACAAAAGGAAGTAGTATTAACATGATTGTATTTCTACATAGTGGAAAAAAATATAGGTTTTTTTTTTTCCAACGTGAAATGTAAAAGTAGGGGTTTCTAGCCTAAATGTAAATAAAAGGTAGAGAGAGGACGAATTGCAGTGAGAGGAGAAGGATTTTCTACGTTTCATAAGTTTTTAGGACGTCATTCAAAAACCTTGATAATAGGTACGTTTTTTTTCA
>NC_090756.1:71659492-71661992 GCF_036898095.1 Palaemon carinicauda
TCTGTGATTTACACAGTTTTCCACACCAAGCCTGACAGTGTGGATTAGAGAAGAAACTATAGGAGAGATTAATCGAGAGTCAAATGTGGATGAGATCATTATGAAAGGTAGATGGAGATATTTTAGGTATGCTCCTCGCACTCACTAAGAGAGATTAGTTCAACAAACGTTCAGCTGGGCTTCACAAGACACTACAGGAGTTAGAATACCTCTGCCTACATGGCCGAGGACTATAAAGGTGAAGTAGGAGATGATGAATGGAGGAGTATTGAATTAAAAGTTCAAGATAGATATGACGAGGGAAATCTAAGCAAGGTCCTCTTTGTCAATAGGCGTTGGAGGTGATGATGATGATGATGAACATTTTATCAGCGAGAGGAAGCAATTAGTACAGATGCCATTTACAGCTATTGAAGAGTCAGTCTTCTGGGTAGATTTATGATGAGGAAAGAGATTAGGCGCGAAGTTAATCAAAGAAGGAATACAGGTTAATTGTAATATATCAAGAATGACTTAGAGTGTATGATTAAACCAATTTTGGTGAATATCAAAGTATTATTCAAATTATATATTCATGGCTGCTAAATGGTATTGGAGGAAGTTTGGTGTATTATAATGAAAGGATGACTGGAATAGACGAAAGTAACATATAAACTATTAAAACAAACCAGCAAAATTAAATTGAAGATTGTGTTTACTTATGAAAAGAAAAATTTTTACATATATAAAGATGTTTAGTTTCGAGTTAAGATCCTCATAAATAATTTAAGCAGATAAAAAGAGGAATATATATGAGAAATGTTTGATTAGAAAGTCAGCGATACCTTAATCATTTGGTATTCAAGAACAATGCATGGATAAATGCCATGAAAATGGGGAGTGAATACTCATGAAAAGAGAGAGAGAGAGAGAGAGAGAGAGAGAGAGAGAGAGAGAGAGAGAGAGAGAGAGAGAGATTATACGCCCCGGATTTGGGTATCGTATCACCTCGTATTATTTCTATGGTATTTTGTCAATCTCATATTGACAATTACTGTTTATAGACGAAGCTTTTAATTTCTTTTTCTTTTTATTGCACCCATTGCTTATCTAGAGTGCTATTGTTATGTTTTAAATATTGCAGCATATCATAGGGTTTTTTCCTGAAGTTCTTCATGCTACCAGGGGCGGGTTAGGGTTTTTGTATACATACACACACATACATACATACACACAGACACACACACACAAACACACACACACACACACACACACACACATATATATATATATATATATATATATATATATATATATATATATATATATATATATATATATATATATATATATATATATATATATATATATCGGAGAGTAATTAAATATCTATAAAAAAGGATTTTTTTTTTCAATAGAACATTTTCATCATCTACGAATCTACGTGATTCTATTAAAAAGTTCTAAACAGACCTTCCAACTGTAGAATCCAAACAGGTCTTCGTTTTCGTTGATAAAGTTATAATGGCACCTTGTTTTAATGGAGCTTCTGTAGTAGATTATAACGAGGATACATTTCTAGTTTCTTTTTTTTTCGTAACATACTTCACTCTAAGGGGTGCTTTGCTGGTCCTATATTGCAGGAGAACCCTACTCTCTACAGCACCGTTCGTAATGTTGTCATAAGCATTCAAAGGCCTTCAGCATTTCACACTAACTCATATTGCTCGTTCACTGTCCAATCGACATCACTGAAGTACTTAGAAAAAAAAAAATTTCAGTTTCCTCTTGAAAAGGTTAATATAATGCTCAGCGTTTGCAGCATTTGCCTTTGGATCTAAACAAACAAACAACAAAGGTCAACAATACTCAGACGATTTTATAGGTCTGAGTTTCCCCTTGAGTTAGAATCCCGTGAGGAAGAGAAATTACTTCAAATGTTGTATTTATCCTGGGAGACATAACAGTTGCTTGGTTGTGATAGCGGTTTTGAGAAAGTCAGAATAATCTATTCTAGTTGTTGTGTTGTTTTCGAATTTCTCATGATTTCGGATAATCTATATGTAGACATTCGCAAATAATACTTTGAAAAATTAAAAGCCCGCTCATGAATAGCATAGGCAAGGGACTGTGGCATATGATAATCCTCCAACCCCCCTCTCCACCCAAGCTAGCATCAGGGAGGGCCAGGCAAAGGCTACTGATGACACAGTAAGAAGGCCTATAGGCTCCCAAATTCCCCCATTCTTAGCCCAAAAGAATGGTGAGGTTACAGACACAAAAGGAACTAACGAGTTTGATCAAGACTAGAACCCCAGTCTGGCAATCACCAGGCAGAGACGTTACTAATAGGCCACAGCAACTCTTAAAATTGTTTAATATTTCTTTAATTCTCACACTTTTGTTTATTAATCTTTCCTGAAGATTAATGCCCCGAGACTTCTAATACATAAATTCTGTTACCTATGTTGTTTATTCTCCTCATGGATTTTGTGATGTAAAGAACAGTTGGAGATGGAGG
>NC_090756.1:71674492-71686992 GCF_036898095.1 Palaemon carinicauda
ATTTATTATTAGCCTTGGGTAACAGTAAGAGAACTTCACTGCCAATTTTAAATGTTCTATTTTTAGCCTTTTTATCATAAAAGGATTTATATTTACCTTGCATGTTGAATACATAATCGTAAGTAGTTCCTACCTCTTCCTCATTTCTCTCCTTATCCGGACTGATGGATATAATCAGAAACAGCAAACACCGAAAGCTCCTACAAAACACTAAGATTTCCTTCCTTTTAGGAATTTTGCCAAAGGACTAGGATTCTTCTCCATGGATCGCTTTACAAACAGATTCACCTTTTCTTTTGCCTTTTTAGGCCTCCCTGGACATTCCTTTACTTTCCACATGGACCAGTGCCCCACCCCGCTCACCTCTTCAATTTAACACTAACCCAACGCATCACTGTTTACTTTGATACTGCCAATAACTCTGTCATATCATTCGTGAGATGCCCATCATCATTTAAAACAATTATCTGAGCTATTTTTGCAGTGATGGTATCCTTCTCACCAGACATAATAGATTAAAAAAAAAAAAAAAACACCCTAACGAGAAAATTCTAGCAGGAGCAAACAGCCCAAGAATATACCTCTACCACAGCTAAAACACATTTATTTCTAATTCTCGTTTTCTATATCTCAGACAAAAAGAAAACACTCAGAATGCAGTGACGGCACCAAAAGTCTAATACTTTTTGCCCAAATTTTATATCCGAGTTAATTGGCATAAAATATCAAATCTCCCCTGCAGGTGGTTTAAGACCTGTTGTGAGTATACACACACACACACACACACACATATATATATATATATATATATATATATATATATATATATATATATATATATATATATATAAATATATATATATATATATATATATATATATATATATATATATACATATGTGTGTGTATATATATATATATATATATATATATATATATATATATATATATATATATATATATATATATATATATATATATATATGTATATATATTGTAGAATTATTTAAACAAATGTAAAATAAGTCATGCTGTTCATGACGTATGGGATGGTCCTAAATCGAGGTGCAATCATAAACTGTATAAAAAGCCATAAACAATTTATTTATACATAATACATACATAACATTTATACATGACTTGAAAGTAGAACTTCATGACTAAAATGACAGTAAATTTAGGCAGTAAATTCTTCGTGGGTAAAGGCTGGAGAGGACCTCTACTCCAGAAGCTGAAAACAAAAATAACAGCCATATATAGAACCAAACAAAATTTATACAAATTTAACACAAACTGTTTATGACTGGCTATAACAAATTAATAACACTCAATATTATATATGGCTCAATAAACTTTTTCTAAACAGCAATGAAAATAAGCTAATACAAAGACCACCCTTACCTCCACCCTGTGCGAGTCTCGGCCGTGAACTAAAACTGTGAACAGAATGACAGCGCAAGGCGAGACAAGACAAAAATGAAAATCGGAACCAAACTATCATGGGAACAAGCCACTAGTTTTAACCAGTATTAATTTTACCCGACAAAAGTTTTATTCTATAATTTAACAAAGTTTTATTTTAAAGATTAAAATACAAGTAAATATTTTACATTCTTCCACCCCAAGATAATTTTTAGGGAAAATTTTTAACCTACGTGGGATTGCGGGACAATGCATCAGCTAGAACATTGGCAGCTCCTTTAATAGAAGTTATTTGAAACTGGTACTCTTGAAGAAGGAGACTCCAGCGCATCAGTCTTGCATTATGAGCTTTGATATTTCTCAGATAAGTTAAAGGACGATGGTCAGTCTCTAAAAAGGATGATCTTACATATAGGTACTGTTGGAACTTTCTCACAGACCAAACAATTGCTAAGGTTTCTTTTTCAATGACTGAATACTTAATTTCTGAAGTTTGCAACTTACGACTAGCGTAAGCAATAGGAAATGGTATACCCTCGGAATCGTATTGCAACAGTGCACCACCTATTCCATGATCACTTGCATCTGTTCTCAGACCAAATGGCTTACTAAGGTCTGGTAATTGCAAAATAGGAGCATGTGTTAACTTTGCTTTCAACATCTCAAATGCTTCTCTCGCCTTAGAATTCCAGCTGATTATATCAGGTTGATTTTTTTTTAAATAATCAGACAGAGGAGCAGAGATACTTCCAATTGTGGAATAAATCTTCTATAGAAATAAACAGACCCTAAAAATGATCGTAATTGCCGTTTCTTACTTGGAAAAGGCATATCCAAAATTGCTTGTACTTTATCTGGTAATGGTTGCAGAGAGTTCCTACCAATCTGGTATCCCAAATAGTGAATTACCTCGTAACCAAAACGACACTTAGAGGGACCACAAGTTAAATTCCAACTGCGAAGTCTGGCAAACACTTTCTCGAGGGCCACCAAGTGTTCAGGCCATGAGCTAGAGTGAACAAAAATGTTATCAAAATAAAAACTAACGTGGTCTAAATTTTTCAACACTTGGCGCATCAGACGGTTATATGTACTACAGGCAGTACTTAATCCAAATGGCATTCTTTTGAATTGAAATAATCCCCTATTAGTACTGAATGCTGTATATTTCCGGCAGGATTCTTCCATTGGAACCTGGTAATAAGCTTTAGCAAGATCAATTTCCGACAAATATTTGCAGTTTGAAAATTTGTCTAAGTTCTCATCTATAGTAGGAATAGGTTCACAATCAAACACTGTTGCAGCATTTAACTGCCTAAAATCTATACACATCCGATAACTGGCATCCGATTTTTTTACAAGCACAACCGGTGAACAATAGTTAGATATAGATGCTTCAATTATATCAAGCTCCAACAATTTATCAACTTCACGGTTGAATACCTCTCTTAAGTGATAAGGAACAGCGTAAGGCTTTCTCTTGACAGGCTCAGTGGTAGTTAACTGTATGGAATGACTAAAGTTTTTAACACAACCAGGTATATCACTAAGAACATCCTTATAGCTGTCTAACAAAATGGATAACTCTGCCTTTTGTTCTGCAGTTAGATAAGGATTCACATCAGGTTCAGTCCCAGACTCTGTATCTAACACTGGCAAAGGAGAATCTGTTCATTGAGTAACTACAGCAACCTGTATCAAATCCAGAGGTCCCATTAAAACCTTCTGTTCAAAAGGGGTAACCTCATCAAACACTTGCAAATTGTTAATAGTGGCCCTACGGTAATACGTTTTTAACATATTTACATGGAAAACTTTATGTTTATTCCTTACTTCTATAATATAATCAACCTGACCTTTCTTGCCAATTACCTTATATGGACCCTGCCACTGAGATAAGACCTTATTAGTGTCGGAAGGTAACAGTAACAGAACCTCATCACCGATAACAAATTTTCTATCAGATGTTTTCAGATCATAATAAGTTTTATATTTGCTAAAATGAACCTTGGCATTCTGGAGTGCGATCTGTGCTGTTTCCTCTAACCTATCACGCAGATCCAACACATACTCATAAGAATTCCTAATTTCTTCATTAAGGTCCTGATTAGTAAACAACTCTTTCAATATGGATAAAGGACCTCTCACATTTCGTCCATAAATCAGTTCAAAAGGAAAAAATCCTAAAGTATTGTTAGGGATTTCTCTAACAGCAAATAAGGCACACGGAAGGTATCTGTGCCAACAGCGAGGATAATCTGAACAAATCTTTTTAATTATACTTTTCAATACCCCATTAAAACGCTCACAATACCCATTAGCCTGTGGATGGTATGGTGATGTAAAAATTGGCTTTATATTAAGTAACTTATGCACTTCTTCCATCACTGAAGAAACAAACTGACGTCCTCTATCTGATAGAACCTCTTTTGGGATACCTATACGTGTAAAGATACTTAATAGGGCTTCAGCACAAGAAATAGAATCTATTCTCTTTAGAGGGATAGCCTCAGGGTAACGGGTAGCACAATCAACTAATGTCAAAATAAACCTATGACCGTCCTCAGAAGGGGGTGACAAAGGCCCAACTATATCAGCTGCGACCTTTGCAAAAGGCTCGGTTATTATAGGTACTGTTTGAAGTGGTGCCTTCTTGACACGACCTTGGGAAGTAGTTCTTTGACATATATCACATGATCTACAATAGCGCAGGATGTCAGCTGTAGCACCTGGCCAAAAGTACAATGCAAACACTTTGTCTTCAGTTTTACAGTTACTAAAATGTCCAGCCAATAACGAATCGTGAGCCATTTTCATAATTAATTCCCTGAACTTCCGTGGTACCACTAGAACTTTTACTCCTAACATCACCCTATTGTTACTCTGTATACACTTCCTATAAAGGAAACCTTTGTCAATAATGTACTGGTAAACATTTCCCTTGGATATTTCAGTAATATATTTATCAAGCTTCTCACGAATGCTCTGCAAAGAAGGGCAATATATTTGCTCTTGCTTAAAATCCGACACACTCACGTTTAAGTCACCAAGAACCTTAGATTTATTTGTAATCAGGGGAGCAGGACGAGCACTATCGGCTTTTACTTGACCTCTGGTCATAACAGATTGGCAGGTAGAGATATCATTATCCTCCACTTGTCCTATAAGCACACCACAAAACTTAATGGGTGCCTTTACCACTTCAGTCCATCCCGTAAAATAATCACAAGCAATATGACACTTAACCACAGGGAATTTATCAGTTCTACCCAAATAATCACTAACTGACGCAAATTTGGTGTGTTCATCAAAAGGTATGGATGGTAATAACTGTTCCGACACAACTATACAAGTACACCCAGTATCACGTACCATGGTCGAAATATTAGCACCATTTACCTTGCAATTTTCAAATTTCAAAGAGCCAGATACAGTAGAGCCAAAAACAAAATTAACTTTATGGGGAACGACATTAGCAACTCCGGAATCGTCACTCGTATGATCAGAACTAGTTATAACATTATGAATCATAGGATTCTCCTTCCTTATCAAAGATTTATTCTGAGGACACTGTGGTCTTATATGACCTTCTAAACCGCAACTATGACAAACTATTTTCCTTTTTACTTTTGTAATATTTGGCTGTACGACTGAATGATCAGAATTCTTTAATGAATTAGTGTTATTGACTACAGACTTCCTCGAACTACTTTTAGACAATTTGGTATACAAATTATGAGCAGCCGCATAAGTATCTGCCTCGTTAATCAATTCATCAAAAGTATGCCACTTTCTATCTTTAAGGGTACTGCGCAACTCGGGAGTTACTGAAGCTAATAATTGGTCACACAATATGAAATCCGATAAAGATTCATAACTATTATTTACCTTCGATGTTTCCAACCAATGATTCAGGAGTCTACGTAAAGTAAAGCCAAACTCTCGAAAAGTCTGATGGGGGGGAAATACGAGCATGCCGAAATTCAGTTCTATAATAATCAGAGTTCATATAATAAGCATTCAACAACTCTTTCTTCAAATATGAAATAAGTGCCAGTGGCTTCAGAAGGAAGCGTTATATAAACCTCCCTTAGCTTGCCTTGTAATAACGGTAACAGTCTAATTACACCATCAGCTTCTAAATCCCATCCATTTGCTTCGCAAATTCTCTCAAAATATGAAAGAAAAACACTAAAATCATCACCCTCTTTAAAACTAAGCAATTTTATTTCATCAGAAGAAAGTCTGGGACAAGTGCTAGACACATTAGTGGGAGCTACAGCTCTCTTCGCAAGCATGTCTATTTCATGCTGCCGGTCTTTACTTCTCTCTTCTAATTTTCTAAGTTCTAACTCTCGTTCGGCTTCGAGCTTTTTATACTCACGCTCTTGTGCTCGCTCTTCTCTCTCAATATTTTGTTGACGAGTGATAAACTCTACCGCATCATCACCAGCTAAACCAAGATCCGTAGCAAGTTCTCTTAGTTTTAACAAACTAGACATGGTAATAGGCAATAATTAAAAAAAAAAAAAAAAAAAAAAATGAGTTCACAAAAGAAAAATAGACCGCAACGTTATAGTGGACTTAGCTCAATATAGTGAGCCCTGGGTTTAAGGCAGGCAATTATACTTATGTCATTACATAATAAACACGAACCTAGCCTTGTTCCTTAAACCAGGATAAGTAGCAATAGTGCTTGGTATAACGACAATACACAACAATTTTCGCAACACAAGGCCAGTCTCCCACACGACCTCAATGGCACAGTAATGAAAGCACCCATAAAACTTAGGACCCCACACCTGACACCAAATGTAGAATTATTTAAACAAATATAAAATAAGTCATGCTGTTCATGACGTATGGGATGGTCCTAAATCGAGGTGCAATCATAAACTGTATAAAAAGCCATAAACAATTTATTTATACATAATACATACATAACATTTATACATGACTTGAAAGTAGAACTTCATGACTAAAATGACAGTAAATTTAGGCAGTAAATTCTTCGTGGGTAAAGGCTGGAGAGGACCTCTACTCCAGAAGCTCCACCCTCTGCGAGTCTCGGCCGTGAACTAAAACTGTGAACAGATTGACAGCGCAAGGCGAGACAAGACATAAATAAAAATCGGAACCAAACTATCATGGGAACAACCCACTAGTTTTAACCAGTACTAATTTTACCCGACAATTTAGTTTTCCTAAAATTGAGGGACTTAAAAATTTTGTTTTTTTCTAAAATAGAGGGACTTAAAGTTTTAGTTTTCCTTGAACTGAGAGACATAAAAATTTTAATCTCCTAAAAGAGAGAGACTCACGAATTCCGTTTTTCTGAAATTGAGGTCCTCAAAATGTTGTTTTCCTAAAATAGGGAGACCTAAAAGTTTAGTTTGTCTAAAATTGAGTGATCTAAAAATTTAGTTTTCATAAAATTGAGAGACCTAATATTTTAGTTTTGCTAAAATTTTAGGACTTGGAAATATAGTATTTCTAAAATTGAGAGATTTAAAAATTTAGTTTTCCCAAAATTTAGAGACTTTGAAATTTAGTTCTTTTTCTAAAACTGAGGGACTTCCAATTCAGTTTATATAAAATTTATGGACTTATAAATCTAGTTTTCTTAAAATTGAGGGACTTGAAAAAATTATTTTTCTAAAATTGAGGGTCTTAGAAATTTAGTTTATCTAGAATTGGGACTTGGAAATCTAGTTTTCCTGGAATTGAGGGACTTAAACATTTTTTTTTTAATTGAGAGACTTAAAAAATTCGTTTTCCTAAAATTGAGGGACTTGAAAATTTTGTTTTCAAAAAGTATAGGGACTTGAATATTTAGTTTATCTAAAATTGATAGACTTGAAATTTTAGTTTTCCTAAACTTGATGGACATAAAAATCTAGTTTTCCTAAAATTGAGGTACTTAAAAAATTTAGTTTATCTAAAATTGAGAGACTTAAAAATTTAATTTTCCTAAAATTGAGTGACTTAGAAATTGAATTTTCCTAAAATTGGGGGACTAAAAAGAGAACTAATCTGAAACTGGAAAGTTAAGGAAAATGGCTTCTTACTTATAAGTAAGCTTCATTCACTTAAGTAATTCCATATCTTCACCTATGATAATATTAGTTACTTAAGAAGTGAATAGGGAAAATCACATTGTGATTTTTCCAAGAGCTTCTGTTTGTAGCTTACTTTATTAATGATAGAAATTCAGTGCCACGTAAATTATCTCTATAAAATATCTAGAGTTAGTCAATCAGCTTTTCAAACATCTATGAATATTTAAGCAATCCACAAATGCATTGATGAGACCAATTTTATTAGACGACAGACATTAAAGAAGTATATTTATCTGATGGAAAGCATTGATGGAATGTTCATAGAATATCATATTAATTCTAGTTTTTTTTTTGGCTTAACTGAAATGTATATTATCAGGTCTTCTCTGAGCACGATCTAATCATGCATTTTTGTATCTCTGATTTTTTTTATTATTATTATTAGTAGTATTCTTAATAAAAAAAAGATCAGGTTTAAAGGTCACTCGTGAATGGCAGAGGCAAGGGACAGTGACAATGTCCTAGAAACTGACATATGACTAGTGCCTAAGCCACATCTCCACCTAAGTTGGGATCAGGGAGAACTGGTTTAAAGGTCCCTCATGAATGCCAGATGTATTATACAGTGACAATGCCCTGAAACTGACATATGACTAAAGCTGAGGTCACTTTAGGATCCAATTTAGGACCAGAGTGGGCTAGGCAATAACTGCTGGTGACTCAGCTGATAAACCTCAAGGCTCCCCAAATCTCCTATTCTAAGCTCGCAAGGAAGGTGAGGTTGCAGACACTACACGAAACTATCGAGCTTGAGCGGGTCCCGAACCTCATTCCAGCGAATACTCAGACAGGAACGTTTCCAAAAGGAAATATTCTCTGTAATAGACTTTCGAACTTAGGAGGATAATTAAAAAATGTAAAGATTACTCTGAGTAAAGCTATTTATGACCTACGAGTGTATGCCATAATCCATGCTAAAGATATCCTATTTTGAGCTTGATTGTTATAATTGAAGTCTTTTGTTGTGTATATAAACATTACAATTTCCCTTCTATACTTAGGAATTATCTTCGCTGAAAACGTTTTGCATCCGGATATAAAAACAACATAAGAATATTCTACGAACAATCATAAAAACCGAACCGTAAACTTACATAAATCTAGCTCAGAATAAAATGTGATTACTACAATGACGAAGCCACATCTGCCACAGATAAGACAAAAACTATAAAGGAGCCTATTGATCTGCTCAGAGAGAGAGAGAGAGAGAGAGAGAGAGAGAGAGAGAGAGAGAGAGAGAGAGAGAGAGAGAGAGAGAAGTCTGGATGCTCTTTGTTCTTTTCATGGCTGGCTAGTTCTAGAAAGATATGTCGTGGGAAATAGTAATATTTTAAACACGTCGTTTTGGCATTGTTATCAAGCAATGCCATCACAGAATGATAAGGATCCATTACAATGAAAGTGTATAACTTATAGCGTATAACGTAGAAGGAAGGTATACTAAATATGAATAATTCATGGCTATAATTAGCTGAGATTAGATGTTGAAAGATATGTTACACTTTAGTCTGAAATTGAATCCTAGGGAAATAACTAATAATGGATAATACGAATAAAAAAATATTAAATATATTTCCTTTTATCGAAAGAGAATTGAATAATAGCTCAGGAAATTCTAAAATTAATAACTAAAACAAAATTAATTGTAAGAAGGACCAAATCCATTGAGATGTTTCCAACGGTATATTGAAAAACACTAATGAATATTTAATGTGAAGGAAATGAGAAAACATATCATAATTGAGGTTATTTTGCAAACTCCTCGAGATGCATTTTCTTCACAAACGTTTCCTATGGCACTGCAAGGAAATCTAATGAAAAAATCCTATCTTATTTCTATAACTAGCTAAGCTACAACCCTAGATGGAAAAGCAGAACGCTATAAGCCCTAGGGTTCCAACAGAGAATAATAGCTTAGTGAGGAAAATAAATAAGGAAATAAATAAATTACAAGAGAAGTAATGAATTATCAAAATAAAATATTCTAAAAACAGTAGCAATATCAAATAATTCTTTCATATACAAACTATGAAAAAAGAAATACCAGAGGAGAAGAAATAAGATAGAATAGTGTGCCCGAGTGTACCGTTAAGCAAGACAACTCTAACCCAAGACAGTGGAAGACCAGAGTACATATGCTATGGCACTTTCCAAGAATAGAGAACAATGGTTTGATTTTGGACCCTTATTTCAAGTGGTTATAATGTTTATGAAATAGCTTTTTGTTCTCTATGATTACTTGTAAAATTTATATTTCGGTTTGTTATTGAATTTGTCTATATCTGTAATTCAGTATATCTAGAAAAATTAATCATAATACTTTTAAACTGATTTTATAAATCTGCAAAAGAATTATATCCATCTATTATCTTTTTATTTATATACTGAGTTGGTAATTATATCACTAATTAAATTTATTTATTTTTATGTCACCCAAATAGATTGCTAATGTCAACTGGCACCTAATTATTGTTTGATTATATAAAAATCTTTGAGATTTAAATACGGATATTTCTTTCTTATGAATATGAAAGAAATCCTGGCTGATATGCAGTTTTATGAACGCAATTGAACATTTCCCTCTGAAAAATACAGGACGCTATGCTTTTGTGTTTAAAAGGGAACCTGTATTGGATGATCTTTCAACGCTGACAATTCAGCTGTTTTTCTGTTCTACTGGGATGCATATTATAATATATAAATTTCCTTTTGAGTAAATCAATATACTTCTTGAATTGGAAAGTCCTCCTTTAATTGTTAATCAAACTCAATTAGTTTTAAAGCCAATTTTGTTTGATTTATAATATAAAACGTTTAGAATCATGATGCAAATTAATTCATCATTTGCCTTTTTCTTAAGATTTTGTAAAATATGCTTTTATATAAAGAAATTTCATTGAAGATAATCTAAAGTATTTATTATCATATTAGACAATACATCCTTTGCGTTTAAAGCATCTAAAGGAAATCATATAGCATTAATATATCGTTCAAGTAAAATCAGAGTTTCCCTAGAGCTGTGCTGATGCCAGATCTCTTTGTTTTCTTCACTATTTGCATGATAATTAAATAGCTTACCCATAGAATACCTATCACGGATAAAAGTCACCTAATTACACGAAGAAACACTAAACAGTCAATTTATGAATCGTGGCAATAACCAACTTCCATCCAAAAATAAACTCTTTAATAAAAAATAAAAAAGATAAAAATGCAAACGACCACTATAATTCTATAAGTTTTAGATGCTCTGGAAAGAGGAAAAGAATATAGATTTTTTTTCTTTTTTGTTTGCTTTCGTCTTTCCAAAATTCTGAAAGAGACGGCCAATCAAAAGGCCATTTCTGTTGTTGTTGATGTAACCATCAGTGCCCCACATTTCCATAAAAGTGATCCGTGTAATTTTTCGCCAAGAGTTTGAAAGAGTTATGGCATGCCTATCATTTTATGTTTTTTATATTACTTTAAATATTTTCGGATTAGTTATAGATAGTGCAGAAAATGTTTCAAAATCTTTTGTTCTATCTTTATTTGCAATAACAATAATTAGTGTATGATATTCATTCTCCCAATTCTTAATACGCCCAAATCCAGACCCAGCCTTTCCAGCCTTCATTGAATAGTCACCCATTATTGAAAAATGCATATCATGGAACCTTCCACTAAAGTTTACATATATATATATATATATATATATATATATATATATATATATATATATATATATATATATATATATATATATATATATATATATATATGTATATATATATATATATATATATATATATATATATATATATATATATATATATATATATATTCAAAATCTATAGTTTTTCTGATATTCTTAATTTTGTTTTCAATCAACTTATCGGTAAACCGTCACTATATTTCTTTCAAAATTATCCAGTAATGTTAAATTATATGACAAAGGGATTTATAGTTATCGTAATTATCAAACCTTTTCTATGTAAATCAAAATTTATAAATTTACACAATAACTAAAGCTATTGTTATACATAAAAGGCTGTAAATGCGTTTTTGCTTGATAAAAATATCCGATTCTATTTCATTCTATCTTCTTCAAAAAGAAACTGCGTATAGTTAATTTCTCTATTTATTACAGGTGAGTTTAACGACTTACTGCTAAAAACTTGTCCTTACCGGGCTTTAAAAAGGCTAAAACAATGGCTAGTTCTCAAAAAACTATAGTAACTATGATCATGCCATATTCTATTAATAAATGCTTAAAATAAATAACTCTGTATTAAAATGTACATTTTTATTCATTGCATATGAAATTCCATTGCGTTCATGGGCTGTATCGTAGCAATGAACAAGTGCGGAATCAAATTCTCTTTCAATGAAAGGAGAATTATACGACTACCCTTCCTGTAGCAAAATTTAAAATTTTCTTTTCCCCAATACTTCTATACTGGTGACGAGAGCTCCTTCACACTTGATAGATACGTTTGAAAAATTATCAGTCAGGGCATTGCTAATATCACTTGCTTCAGTTACTTACTGACCATTCACCTTCAACACTGGTGGTGAATTTCCCAGCTATCTTTTTTACTTTACTTCACACAGAAGATGGTGGTGTTTTACTGTTAATGGAGGAAACAAAAGACATCCATGACTGGTCCCTTGCTTCTTTCATGGCGCGACGGAAGTGTGCTATATATTTCTTGTATATAATTAAATTCTTATCAGTTCTTCGTCTACGCAATCGTGTTGGAGGCGATCCCTGTTGCTCTGTGCAGGGCAGCTAGTTCTGAAGACCAACAGGGGACTAGTCGTCGTTTGAATAACCCTGTTGTTTGGGGAATTAAATTGACTCCTGCTGATTGGAGAGTTCCATTTAGTAACTCTATGGCATCATCAATATTTTCAGCCTGTCCTGCATCCCCCTTAATTTCGCTTTGCTCACCGAAATTTATCCCAGTCCTCCTTGTC
>NC_090756.1:71691992-71696992 GCF_036898095.1 Palaemon carinicauda
CTCCTCATGGTACCTATCAACCATTCCCATGCTCCTCCAAAATGTGAGGCACCGGGAGGATTGAAAATGAATTCCACACCACACCGGAGGAACTCATTTCGCACTTTGTTTCCTGCCAAGAACTCGTAAGTGGAGTCGAGAACTTTCCGTGATCCCACTATATTAGTGGCACAGTCGCATCTAACCATCTTGACCTGACCACGAGGAGCAAAAAACCTCATGAAGGCACTAATGAATGAGTCTCATATGAGATTTGAGGCTACCTCCAAGTGTATGGCCCTCATGTTCAAGCAAGTAAATATGACTCCCCAAAGTTTCATCTATGCTCTGCCTCTCTTTATGAAGAATGGGCCAAGAAAGTCCATCCCGGAGCGATAAAATGGAGGTTTCCCTGACTCCATGCGATCAGGTGGTAGATGAGCCATTAGCTACTCGATAACCTTTCCATATGCCCTGCGACACCTTATGCATTCGCTCAGCATGCGCCTCACTGCTGCATTGCCCTTAAATACCTGAAATTTCTCACTCATCAGACTCAGAACATGCATTACACCCATATGGTTAGAATACTCATGATAATACTGGATCACCATGTCTATCAAGTGGTCCTTTTCGGAAAAATAATTGGATGCCTTTCGCTCAGAGAAATATTTGCCAAAGATAACCTACCTCCAATGCTCAAAAGCCCATTTCTTAGTATAGGTTTCAACCTCCTTAGGGAGCTAGAAACCCTAATAGTACCTGCCTTCTCAAGGCTCTCTATCTCTATCTCGTAATCAACACGCTGTGTTACCTGCACTACCACAATTTCTCCCAATCTAATAATTTCGGTGGACAAATGCATATCTAGCTCGCTGAGCAGCTGCCTATGTTTATAAATGATGTACCTAGAAAATAGCAACAACTAACCCAAAGCTCTGGTATCTGGCTTGATCATTCCTAATATATCGCAAGACGGTTGTTGAGTCGGTCCAATAATAGACCCCATCTACCTTGAAATCTATCATTGTTAGAATAGTGCTTCCAAGTCTCACGGCCAGTACCGCTGCACTAAGCTCTAGGTGGGGCACTGAAACTTGCCTTTCCCATGATGATTCTGCAAGGTACATTTCTCTACGGATCCGAGACCCAAAAGTATGTCACTGCTCCTAAAGCTATGATGCTTGCATCAGAGAACAAATGCAACTGTACTAGGGTGGCTGATTCCCATGGAATAACTTTTAGGCTTCTTGGCCCTCTTATCCCGCTGGTTTCGCTTAGCTTCTTTGCCCACGCCTTGATGCAGTCCGTAGTGTCAGAGTCCAATTCCATGTTCAAAGCTATCTTCAATCTGCAGAGGTCCTGCAAGATGATCCTACCCTCGATTAAAACTGGCGCCAATATACCGAGCGTGTCCTAAATCGAGGCTATAGCTAACAACAAGTGACGCTTAGTTCTTGGAACTGAGACTAGCTCCGCCCGGACACCCAATTCATCAGTGGCCAAGTCCCACTGTACTCCCAAAGCCTTTGTCTTATATGACTCTGATCCATCTATAAGCTCTGAGGTTCCCCTACTATACCATTCCCTCCAGATGGATGACATAACTTCCACACAAGGGCTACTGAACTTGGTCAATGTAAATCCCCCTTTTATTCAGAGCTCCTTAACCTCTAACAACTTGACTAACAGTGCGTCTTTGCGATCCTCGGCTCTCAAGCAGTCGTCTAGTTATTGGCAACTGTGAACCGTACTCCATCTTAGAATTCATTCCCAAAGGCCCTTTCTGTCTGTTTCAGCACGAAGTTTGCAATGCTCAGAGAAGAACAGGCCCCAAACAGGTGGACTGCCATTCTCCACTCTTTGGGTTCTTCGTCAAAACTATTTTCCCACGAAAAGAACCTGAGGTAGTTCCGCTGATGCTCTGGTACCCGTACCTGATAGAACATAGTATTTATCTCCTATATAGGCAAATAGATATCCGCTAAAATTTACCAGTACATTCCGCAAAGAGTTCATTATATCAGGTCCCTACAATAGTTAATCGTTTGATGATGTACCCTCCACCTGGCTTGCGTAGTCAAATACAACACGGACCTTGTCTGTGTTTTCTGGATGTTGCACACCAAAATGAGGAATATACCACGCATTGCCCGGGCTGGCTGTTGCATCTCTGTCATGAAGGAACTATACTGCTTAGCGTGGTTACTATCCTTCACTAGCTTCTTACAAAGGCTGTGCATACGGCGCATTGCGATTTTCCTTGTTTCTGGCAAGGGTCCATGATTGCACGCAGTGGCAATTGCACCTCGTAACTTCCTCCTACGGTTTTAACCGCTTTCTCTATTATCTCTAACCAATTCATGTCCTCTGCAGACATTTCCCTTTTCTTAGATGCAACATCGTCATACTTGCGATTATAACTTTCATCCAGCATGCGGTCTAACTCATGAAGCTTGCTTGTCACTTGGGTCCTATTGACATGCTCTTGACACCCTTTGTCCTTTGCTCCACATACTACCTAGCCTAATAATGTTCGTAGGGCTTGTGGTTCATGGAGGCGTGTTGAGTTGATAACTTCCCTTGGGTAGAGTAAGTGAGGAACATTGTTCCCATTTAATAAAGCCACCTCAGCATTTACATCTGGGATGCAGATCTCTCGCAAGTGTGCCCAGCGTTCGAGATCTCCAGCCCTGACCACATCACACTCATCAATTGGTATGTGAGAGGCACTTAACACCGGAGGGAGTGTAATGCAAGTCTTTCCCTCATAGTCCAATAATGACAATCCCGAGACTAGGCTTTATACAACTTTCCCTATTCCATTGATGGTTTCAACATTCACTTTAACGTCCTGCCTCTCAGTGTAGCCTAGGGTCTGCATTAAAGCTTCCAGGAAAAAGAATGTGGAACTCAAATTGTCCAAGAAAGCCTTCGTCAAAACCTCCCTTCCTTCCCTTGACCTAATCCTTATCGGCACAACTAACATCCCTCTACTAATACTACCCCCCTCTAACTGCCCTGAGCATAGCAATTTTGTACTCCTGAACCACTAAGGCCTTATTTGAGTGCTCAGATCCTAACACTTTTACTTCCTGGACCACTTCTACTTCCTTGTATCTATGCAACAGAGTTGGATGATTTTCATTGCATACGTCACAACTTTTCCTTTTTCTGTAATACCGAGACTTATGACCACTTCTCAGACAGCCAAAAAAGAACCCCAACTCCCTTATGGCTCCAAGTTTTTCCTCGGGTCCCATTTGAGATATTTGGTAACATTCATCCACCATATGGGGTCCTGTACAATACCAACATGAAAGCGGGGTAATTTTGTTACATGAAACTTTCCTAGCCTTAGTTAAACACTCAGCCTCGCTTGGTGCTTTTCCTTTTCCTAATCGAGGGGTGTCTTCCATTCTGCCCCTCTCAAATAGGTGGCGCCCAAATAAAGGATTTTTCAAGACCATAGCCTCCCCTTCAATAAAAACTAACCAAATCATCAAACAACACAGTCCTCTTTTTCTCACTAATAATCTTATTAGCAACTCGACACCATCAATCCCGCACACTAGAGGGGAACTTGCCAAGGATTAACCTCATGGTTTTTTTTTTATTTTGTAATTCGGCGATGCCATAAGGGAGGCACGAAATGGCATTTATGCAGGTTTTATGTGCCACCGAGTACTCGCCATACTCTTCCGCGTTGTTTTCCCTTATATCTTTCCATTTAATGATATTATCCACAAACGCGGTGGCTATTTGTTCAAGTTACCATATCGCTCCTCCAGCAACTTCCTTGCCTGCTTTTAGCCCTCTGAAGCTTCTAAGTGGAGGCAAGCTGCCACTATCTCATCTGGCCTGCCTGTCGTGTATAAATCCAGATACCTAAGCCTTTCCTTATCATTCATCAGCTGGCTATTAAAAACATCATCAAATGAGCGGATGAACCTAAAATACTTTGTATGATCTCCATCAAACTTAGCTATATCCTGCTTGGGAATCAAGCTTTTAAGGCTGCAAGAGATTAACGCCTGCATGACTTTCTTATTGTTCAAGTCCCCTTGGTCATTCCCGCCCGAGCTACGGTATCCTCTTAACCTAATCTCTGGCGCTTCTGTATTCAAACGCATAGGTCTCTCACTCCCACTTGCATCAAGGTTTGTGTGCCCCCTTATCCTAGGGATGTGAGTTATTTTTCTATCATTTTCCTAAAAATCTTGTATGACCTTTTCCTCTGCTTCTAAACTGAGCTTCTCCCTCTTAGACCTTAGCGCTGCTTCCTCTCGCTCTATGGACTGTATCTCATTCATCATCAGTAATTTTGCTGCCAACCGGGCTCAAGAAGCAGCTAATAACACACGCCTGCTCCCAGTAGAACTTGCACACGACCGTTGAGATCTCCCTGATGCAACAGACTGTCTACCAGTAACTGATGCGATATCCCCCAAATTTAAATGTCGTTCCTCTTCCATGGGCTCCTCAGTGCACTCGCCTACCTTGGGGCCCTGATTAACTCCACAATCCTGCCTAACCTCAAGTTCCAGCAAAAACTCCTGTACCTCTACGCCAGCCTTCTCTAGGGCTTCACTTAGACGTTGACAATTTTCAGATTTGTTCCCTCTCTTTGGGCGGCCTCTGGCTTCCAATTCCTCTCTCAATTGCGCAACCTTTAGGGTCGCCATTTTCCTAGGCTCCGTTCCGGCCCTCCCTATGAGCTAACAAAATTCCCTAGTTGAATCGTAGCTGACATAACCAATGAGTGGCCGGGAACCTGTACTACTTAATGAAGACCACTACCGGTACCTATGTTGCTATTTCATAAAGATCCTCCAACCCTAGAGAGCAATCCCTAAATGTATCAGTGTCTTGTGTCCCAGTCTTCAACCTGAAATAACTCCTAACTGAAATAACTCCTACCTGAAATAACTCCTACCTGAAACTAGCCTCTACCTGAAAGAACTCATACCAAAATAACTTCTACTTTACATATCCTAGTCTCTACCTGAAAGAACTCCTAC
>NC_090756.1:71709492-71721992 GCF_036898095.1 Palaemon carinicauda
GGACTTAAAATTCTAGTTGTCCTAAAATTGTGGGACTAGAAAATTTAGTTTTCCTAAAATTGAGGAACTCAAAGATTTAGTTTTTCTTAAATTGAAAAACTTAAGAATTTATTTTCACTAAAACTAAGGGACTTGAAAATTTAGATTTCCTGAAATTGAGTGATTTAATTTTTTTTCAGAAATTAAAGACTTTAAAATAAAGTTTTCCTTAAACGGAGGGCGTAAACATTTAGATTACTGAAAAATTTAGGGACGGAAGAATTTAGTTTATCTAAAATTAAGGGTTCTTGAAAATTAAGTTTTTCTAAGATTAAGGGATTTCAAAATTTAAATTTTCTCAAATTGAGAGACTCAAAAATTTAGTGTTAATCAACTTGCGGTAGAGAAAAATTTCGTTTTTATAAAATGGAGGGACTTAGATATTTAGTTTTCCTAAAATTGAGTATCAAAGATTAAGTTTTACTAAAATTTAAAGACAATTTTTTTTAAATTGAGGTACATAAAACTTTACTTTTTCTAAAATAGAGAGACCAAAAATTTAGTTTATCTAAAATTTAGACTCCAAAATCTAGTTTTAATAAAATTGAAAGCCTTAAAGATTTAGTTTTCCTAAATTTGAGAGACTTAAGAATTAAGATTTCTGAGAATTGAAAGACTGGAAAATTTAGCTTACCTAAAATTGAGGGACTTAAATATGAACTAATCCGGAATTATAAAGTAAGGGAAAATAGCATCATTTACATAAGTAACTTTTTTATTTTTACTTATGATGATGATTGTTACTAATAAAGTGAAAAGTAAAAATTACATTGTGACTCTTCCAAGTGTTTCTGATTATTGGCTACTTTATAAATGATAGAAGTTCTATGCCATGTCTCTATAAAATCTCTAAAGTTATTCAATCAGCTGTTCAAACCTCTATGAATATATAAAGAAATCCGCAAATGCATTGGTAAGGCCAATTTAATTAGGCGACAGAAATTGAAGATGTATTTTCATCTGATGGAAAGCAGAGTTAGAAGTTTCTTAAAATATCCCCCTACCTCTCGCTTTATTTATCGTAACTGAGATCCGCATTATTAGATATATTCTGAACACGATCTAATTGTACATTTATGTTTCTCTGAAGAAATTAGTTTCTTATTAGTTTGTTTGATAATAAAGAAAAAAGGTTTAAAGGTTTAAAGATCGCTCTTGAATGACAGAGGCTAGGGACAGTGACAATGCCCTAAAACTTACATACGATCAGTGTCCATAGACCTTCTTCACCCAAGTAGTTACCATGGAGGGCCAGCTAATGGATATTGATTACTCAGCAGGTAAACCTCGAGTACCCATCCTTTGCTCAAAAGGATAGTGATGTTACAGACACAACAAAAAACTATCGATCTTGAGTGGGTCCCAAACCCCAGTCCAGCAGATCGTCAAACAAGACCGTTTCACCTAGAAAATATTCTGTTTAATAGTCATTTGAATTCAGAGGGAGGATTAGAAAAAGTGAAGATCACTTTGACTAAAACTATTTACGAACTGTATGTGAGAAATTGCCATCACATGTACGTAATAAATTACCTCAATGAAATAGTTCATGCTAAAGAGAACCTATTGTCAGGATTAATTTTGTAATGGAAGTCGTTTGTTGTGTATATAAAAAAAAAGTTTTTAATTTTCATCCTTCGGAATTATCTTCGCTGGAAAAGTTGTGTAACAAAAAAGAAAAGATTAAAAATAACACAAATTTATAGGAATATTCTACGAGCATTCATAAAAACCAAACCGTAAACTTACAAAAACACAGCCCAGAATACAGTAGTGTGATTACTGCAATGGCGAAGCTACATCTGACACAGGACAAAAACTATAAAAAAACCTATTGATCTGTTCAGAGAGAGAGAGAGAGAGAGAGAGAGAGAGAGAGAGAGAGAGAGAGAGAGAGAGAGAGAGAGAGAGAGAGGTTGGGATGTCCTTTGTTCCTTAAATGGTTAGCATGAAAGTGTATAACACATAGTGTATAACATAAGTGAAGAGAAACTGAATGTTAATCATCCATGACTATGATTAGCAGAGATCTAATGTTAAAAGATTTGTTATACTCAGTTTGAAATTGAGTTTGGGGACATAACTAATAATGGATAATACTTAAGGAAAAGTACTAAAAATAATTGCTTTTAACAGAAGATAATTGAATAATAGTTCAGGTGATTCTAAAAATAATACTTAAATCCAAATTAATCGTAAAAAGAAACAATCTCTATAGATAAGTCAAAATGAATATTTAATATGAAAACATTGATGGAACATTTCATAATTGAGGTTAATTTGCAAAGTCCTCGAGATATCTAGGCAGAGTTCTAAGTTGCCATTTCATCACAATCGTAAGGAAACCCGATGTTATTAATACTATTATTATCTAAGCTACAACCATCTTTGGAAAAACAATATGTTATAAGCCCAATGCTTCAACATGGAAAATATGCCATTGAGGAAATAAAATAAGGAAATATTGAAAGTACAAGAGAAGTAATGAAAAATCAAAACGAAATATGGTGAGAATATTTGCAACATTGAAATAAATCTTTCATATATTGAAAAAAAAAATGCCAAAGAGAAATAAGATAGAATAGTGTACCGTCAAGGAACAGAAATCTATCCCAAAACAGTAGAACATCTTGGTACAGAGGCTATGGCATTACCCAAGAATGGAGATCAATGGCTCAATTTTTTAGCATTGTTTCAAGTACCAAATCTATAGTTATAATGTTTATGAAATACCTTTCTGTTTTCAGTAATTGCTTCTAACATTTGAATTTTTACTTGTTACTGAATTTGCCTATGTCTGTTATTCGGTGTATATAGAAAAAATAATCCCTATACTTTAAACTTATCATATAATTCTACAAAAGAATTATATCAATTATTAATTTGTTCACTTTATTCATTCACCCAGTTGCTAATTATATCAATAATCAAGTATTTTTAAAAGTCATTGAGAATCTGAGATTTTGTATTTCAACTGAATTGAATACTGGTGTCAACTGGCGCTTTATAGATTTGTAATTATTTAGAACACTTTAAATTACCAATAGGGATTTTTTGATGAATATAAAATAAAAATCCGGGGTGATATGTGTTTTTTTTAAACGTAATCACACATTTCTCTCTGAAAAATACTGAATGTTATGCTTTTGTGTTTGAAGTGGAACATCTTTATACGCTGAAAATTCAGCAGTTTTTCGGTTTTACGGGGATTCATATTATGATATAGGGTATTATTTTCAGTTTTAGTAAATTAATACATTTATTTAATTGGCTTGTCCTCCCTTAATTATTAATTAACCTCAATTAGTTTTAAAGCGATTTTTTCCTGATTCATAATATGAAGCGTTAATGATCGTGATGCAATTCTAGTCTATTTGAGTAATGGAAACTAAATTTTGCATTAGTCTTTTTCATTAGATTTTATACAAAATTATCTTTATATACTGAAATTTTATTGAAGATAATCCCAAGTTTTAATTGATATGTTAGACAATACATCCTTTGGTTTTAGAGCATCTAAAGGAAATGATATAAACATTATTACATTTTTCAAGTATAAACAAACTTTCCATAGAGCTGTGCTGATGCCAGATCACTTTGCTTTCTTCACTATTTGCAGTTTAATGAAAATAGCTTACCCATAGAATTACTCTCCAGCATAAAGGTCTCGTAATTATACGAAGAAACGTTAACCAGACAATAAATGATTCATGTAATTACCCACTTCCATTTAAAAATAAACTCTTTAATAACAAATATAAATGCTTAAAGTTCTAAAGACCACTAGAATTTTATTAGATTTAGATACTCTTGAAACAGGAAAAGAAT
Organism: Palaemon carinicauda; assembly: GCF_036898095.1. Taxonomy (NCBI): domain Eukaryota; kingdom Metazoa; phylum Arthropoda; class Malacostraca; order Decapoda; family Palaemonidae; genus Palaemon; species Palaemon carinicauda. The sequence goes on from NC_090756.1 coordinate 71,713,360, forward strand.
ATATATCTGGATTTTTTGCTTTTTCCTTGTTTTTTCCAGACTATGAAAGAAAGGGCAAAACAAATGGCTATTTCTGTTCTTGTTGCTGTACCCATCAGTGGCCCTCGTTTCCATAAAAGTGATCCATGTTTTTTTTTTTTTCCTTTTTTTTTACCAAGAATTTGAAAGAGTAATGGCATGACTTTCTATAAATTTTCTTATATTACTTTAAATATTTCTTGATTTGTTATAGACAGTGTAGAAAATATTAACTTTCACAATTCTTATTACCCCAAAATAAGGACCACCACCCTCTACCTTCCAACCTTCTTTGAATCAACACCTAATATTGAAAACTTCCTATTCTGGAACCTACCACTACAGTTCACAATTTTTTTCCCCCACAAAACCCATAATTTATCTGATATCCTTTATCAGTTTTTAATCGACTTATCAGTACACCGTAATTCTATTGTTTTCAAATCTATTACTATCGTCATTCTCGATAACAACTGGATTTATAACTATAGTAATTATGAAAAAAAAATTCTATTTAAAACTAAATTTCAAAATTCACACAATAAGTAAAGCGTTTGTTATAAACAACAGGCTATTAATCCGTAACTGATTGATAAAAGAGCCCATTCCCTTTCATTATATATCATTTAAAAAGAAAATGCATATAAAAAATTGGTTATATATATATATATATATATATATATATATATATATATATATATATATATATATATATATATATATATATATATATATATATATATATATATATATATATATATGTAAATATCACCCACGAATTGCATTTAATACCGAATTCTATCTTGCGAATACATATCCACTTGGAATTCATTTTATGGTAACAGCTTCTGGCCGGGTGGTGATTCGAACCACCACCTGTACGGCTAGAAACCATGCTGGCAGGGACCCTACCCGGCCAGAAGCTGTTACCATAAAATGAATTCCAAGTGGATATGTATTCCCAAGATAGAATTCGGTATTAAATGCAATTCGTGGGTGATATTTACATTAATTAAAATCAGGTGTGCTTGTGATATATATATATATATATATATATATATATATATATATATATATATATATATATATATATATATATATATATATATATATATATATATATATATATATATATATATATATATATATATATATATATATATATTCAATACAACAATAGCTAAGTTTAACGACTTACCACTAAATTCCCCTTGCAGCAAACAAGACCACTAATTACTGTGCGATAGATCTTCTTTAACTGTAAGCCTTCAGAGGAATATCAAAGCCAAGATGAGACAGAACTGGGGAATATTGATACGGGAAACCAAATGTTTTATTTAATTATCATTGCCATTACGTTGAGAAGCTTGAAGCTGACTTTACACAGGCAGATATATTTTCCTTAGGGAAATACATTTGCTCGTTAGGAGTCACGTCATCACACGAGAGGATTTTCCCTGAGCGGCCTCGAAGTTTCTATGAACCACTACACCGAACTTTGCTGGTTAGCATGTCCACGGAGCTAGTAGATCACTGCCGCTCGGAAGAATTTCATTGAAGTAATTCATGACATACACATACTGGCAATTTCTTACATATAGGTCTTGAATAGCTTAACTCAAGAGTGATATTTTGTTTTTCTCATTTTCTTTCTAAATTCAAAAGACCATTACTGAGAATGTTTCTTTTTGGAAACGTTCGTGGCTAATGATCTGCTGGACTGCGGTTGGCCACAAGTTTAAGCTCCATAGTTTCTTTTAGTGTCTGTAACCTCACCATCCTTGTTGGCTAGGGGTTACGCCATTGGTAAGCCTAGAGGTGTACCTGCATAGTCATCAACGGCCATTGCCTGGCACTCCCTGGTCCTAACTAGTGTGGAAAAAGGACCTTGGCTCTGGTCATATATCAATCTCAGGCCATTGCAACTACATATTACCTCTTCTATTCCCAAGTCACCATTAAACTTTTAACCCTGTTCTTTTTCATTATCAATCAATCTAATAATAAACAAATTCTTAAGAGAAACTTAAATTCTATGTTTGATCTTAATAATATTCAAATCCACGCTGTAAGAAATCGCGCGTCTACGATGGGCTCTTGTAGAGCGAACCTAAGAAAAGACTTGCTACTTTTGTTATTCTTGAAATACCTTTTACAATTCTCCAAAAGATAAAAAGAGTTCTATATTTCTTTTCAACTATCAATCTCCGGATAATGACTGACTTATCTATTTTCGGAAAAAAGTAAAGGAAGTGATAAGAAAAGATTTTTTTTTATTATTTAATAAGATTGTTTCAAACCCTTAAATGCATTTTGACTAATAATTTGGCAGTCTACTGAAGGTTTGCGGTAATTTTAATAAAATTATTTATTCGACGCGTACGTTTTCTCGACAGTATACCATTAACAATGATAGAATTTACCTTTAAATTCCTAATTTCTTGGTCTAAATATAACTGTAGGCATTATTTCCCTAGAACCCAATTGAAGCGTTCAGTAACAAACGGTTATGAAGAAATACATATGAATGATTTATAACTCACTGATTACCTGCTAATTCCATCAAACAATTTCTCTCAAATACAAACACATGGCACTCACAAAATATACTATTGTGGAGAAATTTTCAAAACAGTGGTATATGGCCTTCCTTAACAAGCAGAATGATTGTTAATGTATTCGTTCATTGGCCATTGACCTTTTGAAAGTAATTTTATTTTTATTTGAGTTCATCATCGTCCATGGAGTAGTATATATATATATATATATATATATATATATATATATATATATATATATATATATATATATATATATATATATATATATATATATATATATATATATATATATATATATATATATATACATATATATATATATATATATATATATATATATATATATATATATATATATATATATATATATATATATATATATATATATATATATATATATATATATATATCGTCGTCGTCGGCGCCCACTCATGTCCGAGTATTGGGTTCTGTCGTCAGCCATCAGCCTCCTATCTGTGGGATGGGTGCTTATGCCTGATGTGGCTGTTAAGTCCCAGTCTGTGGTGGAAGAGTTGGGGACAGTGTTCACAAGGGAGGGTAGGTGGTGGGCGGGGCTGTTCTAATCGCTCTCTCCTTCTTCTCCTCCTAGCCTCCTCATTTTGTCTCCTCCTCTCCTCGAAGTCCATGGTGCCATGGTGTACTGTACTCCTCCAGGTTTTCCTGTCCCTGGCTGTTTCTTCCCCTGAGGAAGGATCGATGTCAGTTAGAGCCAGGGTGCGCTTTAGTTGATCTTTATGGCGCATTTTCGGGGCTCCTCGTGGTCTGGTGCCCTGGGTCAGTTCTCTGTAGAATATTTTCTTTGGGAGCCTAGATGGATCCATCCTATGCACGTGTCCTATCCAGCGGAGGCGGTGGTGGATGATGGTGGCCTCCACGCTGGTCAGCGAGGCACGTTCTAAGACTTCAATGTTGGTGGTGTGGCTCTCCCAGGGGATTTTCAAGATCTGCCTCAGTTTCATTTGTTGGAAGCGTTCTAGGTTTTTAAGATCGTTTTTATATAGCATCCATGTTTCACATGCATACAGGAGCGTGGAGAGGACTACTGCCCTGAACACCATTATTTTGGTGGTCATTGTCAGTGCATGGTTGTTAAATACGCGGCAGTTGAGTCGGCCAAAGGCGGAGTGGGCTGCCTTGATCCTGTTCTCCACGTCCTTTTTGCTTGTGGGAGCTGATGTTAGGATGCTCCCTAGGTAGGAGAACTGGTCCACCTGTTCTAACGGTTGGTCATTCACTGTGGCATTGAAGTTGGGGAGCATCAGTCCTGGTGGATGTTGGACGAGGGTGTTGGTTTTGTCTGAGTTGACTTGCATCCCAAAACGTTCGTAGGCAGAGTTGTATGCATCAGCTAACGACTGCAGGTCTTCTGCCGTCTGACCTGGGGTGGCATTGTCGTCAGCATACTGCAGTTCTCGCACTGCACACAAGGTGGTCTTGGTTCTGGCGCGGAGTCTAGCGAGGTTGAAATCCCCTCCATCCATGCGGAAACGTAGGCCGACTGAGGGTGTGTCTGGGGGAATTTCGTTGAGCATTGCTGCTGTGTATAGCGAGAAACATGTTGGGGCCAGAACACAGCCCTGCTTCAGGCTGCCGTTGATGGAGAATGGGTCTGAAAGAGAGTTCTGGTGGCAGACTCTCCCAACCATTCCGTCATGGAGGGCACGCACCAGCTTGACAAAATCGGGTAGGCAGCCATATCTTTTGAGGACAGCCCACATGGCAGGTCGAGGTACTTTGTCGAAGGCCTTTTTCAAATCGCAGAAGATGAACATTATGGGCTGTTGTTGTTCGAGGCTCTTCTCTTGTAGTTGTCGCGCACAGAAGATCATGTCTATGGTCCCGCGGGAAGGTCGAAAGCCGCACTGAGACTCTAGCAGGACGTCTTCTGCGAGAATAAGGAGGCGGTCAAGGAGAATCCAAGCGAAAATCTTACTCGCGATACTTAGTAGTGATATTCCCCGGTAGTTGTTACAGTTATCCCTGTCTCCCTTCTTGAAGATGGTAGTGATGTTTGCATCGCGGAAGTCACTGGGTCTTGGTCTCCCATATTTTCAGTATAAGGAGCATCAAACGGTTCCTCAAGCCGGGGCCACCGTGAGTGAGGAGCTCCAACAGGATGTTGTCTGGCCCTGGGGCTTTGCCGGGCTTCATGCGCTGCAGGGCCTTGTTGAAGTCATGGATGGAGGGTGTTAGTGCCATCCAGTGACGGACGGGATGCTGCGGGGTCATTCGCAGGAGTTCGTCGGGGGTGTCTGCTTGGTCATTGAGGAGGTTCTCAAAGTGAGACCTCCACCTGGCCAGGATGCCCTCGCTGTCGGTGATGGTCGTGGCCCCATCCGCGTCCTTCAGGCTGCACACTGATGACCGTGTGGGACCGAATATTTCCTTTGTTGCTGCATAGAATCTGCGCAGATCACGTTGGTCAGCGAAACTCTGTATTTCTGCAGCTTTTCTTTGCCACCAGATGTTCTGGGCTTCACGGATACCTCTCTGGCAACCGGCTTCAGCCACCTTGTGAGCACATTTGTTAGCTGCTGTTGGTTGGTTTTCCAAAGTCAGACGTGCTTGTCATTTGGTTTCAATGAGAAGAGAGATGGTATCATCATTCTCATCAAACCAATCATGCCGTTTCTTGGTGATGTAGCCTAGTGTTTCCTCCGCGGCACGGGCCATGGCGTTTCTGAGGGTGGTCCAGTGGTGCTCAACAGCGGCCTGACCCACAGGGTCTGCGAGGTATTGTTCGCAGGCCTCCTTGTAGTTCTGTGCCACCTGTGGGTTGCGGAGCTTACTAGAATCAAAGCATTGGTGTGGTACGCTGTCAGGTGCCCTTCTGGGTGGTTGTAGGGTCGTCACGGAGAGTCAGGAAATGAGGAGTCGATGGTCCGTCCAGCAGTCGTCCGCTCCGGGCATGGATCTGGTGATGCGGACGTCTCCTCGATCTCTGGCTCTGGTCAGGACATAGTCCAGGGTGAGCCAGTGTTTAAACCGTGGGTGTCTCCATGTGGTCTTTTGTCGCTTTGGTAATTGGAAGATGGTGTTGGTTACCACAAGTTGGTGTTCTGCACACAGACCCTGTAGGAGTTGGCCATTGGCGTTGCAATTTCCAATGCCATGGTGGCCGATAATTCCCTCCCACAGGCGATGGTCTTTGCCTACTCGGGCATTAAAGTCGCCAAGCACAACGAGCTTGTCATTGGCGGGCACTGCCTGGATGGTGCGGTCGAGCTGGGTGTAGAAGGCAGCTTTGTTATCATCGGTTGAGGTCATAGTCGGGGCGTAGACAGAGATCAGGGTGCGATGTCTGTCCCGCGTGATGGAGATGCGGACAGTCATCAGGCGCTCACTGATGGCTTTGGGAGCTAGGTTGTGCTGCTGCACTAGCTGGGAACGGATGGCGAAGCCGACACCGTTGATGCGAGGCTCCTCTAGGTACTTGCCTTTCCAGAAGATGGTGTAGCCTGTTCCAGCTTCCCTGATGTTACCCTCTTCGGGTAGTCTGGTCTCGCTAAGAGCCGCCACATCAACATTGAAGCGGGCTAGCTCCATGCAGACGAGGGCTGTACGTCGTTCCGGGCGGTTGGTGTTCGTCACGTCTTGGAGGGTGCGTATGTTCCACGCACCTAAGGTTAATATTTTTTTCTTGTTATTTCGACCGCATTAGTGGGATGTCCGCCAGCCGCGGTGAGCTGACCAGACGGGTTTGCCGTGTCCGATGTTTACCCCACCTTTTCTAGGGGCCTCCCCATGTGGGGTGGGCTGCGGTGTCCTCAATAGGCCAGCCCAGTCACGGGTCCAGCTGCCGAACTCTGGTGTCACAGCACCGTCACCAGAGAGCGACTGAATCCTAGACTCGCCGCCTGAGTGCAGTTGGGGGCTAAGGGCTTCCAGCTATCCAGGCCTGCCCCCTTCACCCACGGTGCTGTCGCCTCAGGACTTGCTGGTGGTGATGATGATGATGATGGTGAGAAAGAGATGAAGAAGGGTGGAGGAAACGACAGAATACCAGTAGCTGGGTATATTGTTTTGGGTGGTCCTGGCTTTGCAACGGCCACGCACACACACTTGGCCCACATCATTTTCACCGTGGCTCAAGACATATGAGACAGGTAGCTTCTCCGATGTTGGTTGCATCGGGCTCCCGGGTTCTTGTTATGTCAAGGCCCGCCTTGTTGCCTGCCCGACAGGCATTGCCCTCTTCCGCCGGTGCTGGGAAGCTCCGCCGTTGGGGTCTTGTTTGGTTTGATTTTGGAGTTTTCCTTCTTCTAGCCTTTGCCTATCTTAAAATAAAGGAGAAGGCCTATAGGGGTCCAATCTTGGTCTGGTCTCTCAGAACTGGCCTTAGCGGTATGGTTGAGCCTGCCAGGGTGGATAAACTACCCCACCACCATTGCCCAGCCCATCATTGGGACACTCAAGCCCCTCTACTGCAGCAAAGTGCTGGACCATCAAAGGGGTATATATATATATATATATATATATATATATATATATATATATATATATATATATATATATATATATATATATATATATATATATATATATATATATATATATATATATATATATATATATATATATATATATATATATATATATATTAATTTATTTATTTATTAGTGTAAATACACACAAAAATTATTAGGAAATAAGTTGTAGTCAGGATCACTTATACTAGTTTGTTTTTCTCTGAGCAATCAATCCAAAATCATCTACCGTCAATTATGAACAGTGGTAAGCGTGGTGATGAAAACAGGTTAAACCAGAGACTTAATTAGGGACATATCTGAGGCCTTTTTTTCTGCAGTGGACTTTGAATAGCTGCATTTGTTGTTGTTATATATATATATATATATATATATATATATATATATATATATATATATATATATATATATATATATATATATATATATATATATATATATATATATATACGAGTGCTAGTGATATATATATATATATATATATATATATATATATATATATATATATATATATATATATATATATATATATATATATATATATACGAGTGCTAGTGATATATATATATATATATATATATATATATATATATATATATATATATATATATATATATATTTATTTATTTATTTATATACATATATATATATATATATATATATATATATATATATATATATATATATATATATATATATATATATATATATATATATATATATATATATACATATATATATATATATATATGTGTGTGTGTGTGTGTGTGTGTGTGTGTGTGTGTGTTTGTGTGTTTATGTGTGTGGGAGTGTGTTGATGTATGTACGTGTTTCCTATTAGTTCTGGAGTTATACTAAACATGCATACAAATGAGAGAGAGAGAGAGAGAGAGAGAGAGAGGGAGAGAGAGAGAGAGAGAGAGAGAGAGAGAGAGAGAGAGAGAGAGAGAGAGAGAGAGAGAGAGAGAGCTACTAAATAAAGACATGTCTCACAGTGGAGATATGATTAATGGGATACTTAATATTCTAGATTTTCCCTCAAAAATCTATAATCTGTAATTATTATTACAAATATTCAAATAACTCAAACTTCGTTTAATTAACAGGATATGAGTGAATATACATTAAACATTGATGAATGAAAAAATTAAACTCTCTACGAAAATTAATATATTCTATATAAATTACAACTGTTTGGAAGAATTTCTATTCAATCAAATAAATCTCTCAAAATATTAAGTCTGAACAAAACATGTAATAAAAATGTTACGATATGAAAATTATATAACAGTTGTCTACATAATAAATCCGAATAAACCTTAGACTAAGACAACAGAAATACTAATGAAAATTATACAATCAGTCGTTTCACTTGAAATTAAATATGAATACTATACGCAAGTTTAACGCTTAATGAAAAAATAGATAACCACATCACAATAAAAGAACCTATTGTCTCCATACAGTACCGTTTACAAAGGTCTAAGAAAATTATTATAAGCACTTACTATGATTACAAAATCTTGTCAAACCAAAACTTCATTAT
>NC_090756.1:71740298-71745298 GCF_036898095.1 Palaemon carinicauda
TAAAATCAGGATCTTACCATATTGCCTGTTATTATTACTATTGTTATTATTATTATTATTATTATTATTATTATTAGTAGTAGTATTAGCTAAGCTAGATGAAAAAACAGGATGCTCTAAGCCTAGGGGCTCCAACTGGTAAACAGTCCAGTAAGGAACGGAAACAAGGAAACAGACTGAATAGTATGCCCAGAGTACCCTTCAGCAGGAAAACTTTACCCCAACACATATGGAAGACCATGGTATAGTGTTACCGAATTACTTAAGTTTTTAAAAATACTTACTTAGGTTCCAGAACATCAATATTCATCTTTTAAAACGATTTCAAAGTAACTCGTTGTATATTTGTAAAAAGCAATTTTTTTCTGGATTACAAATAAGTAGCACTTTTCTGTCGCTCTTGCAGTTCATTGATATCAAAGGCCATAATCTCGAATAATGTTTCAAATCACATACAACCGAAGAAGAAAAGATCATGACAAGGAGCAGACACTAAACATAGACCAGAAATTCACTGGTATTATAAGAATACAGCGTGATTATGATTGGTGTATATTAATTTGTTTTATATGCATGTCTAAATGTTCGTGATTCGCTTAACTCAAATACTTTTTGACCGATTGGCCATAACCCAAAGACAATTTGATTAGATTTTGGGATTGATTGGGTCAAAAGTCAATGTCAAGGTCACAATAAGGTCAAAAACGTCTTTTTGCCATATCGTGGTCAATTTTTATCTTATTTGTATGAAAAAAAAAAAGGGTCCCCAGGTAACAATGTGGCCTGGGCGAAGTTATGCACTCTACCGAGTGCCCGTTCTAGTTCTGTGTTCGTTAGAGTTTTGTGTTGATTGTAGACTATAAAATAAAAATCATAGATTATGATAAAAAGTTTAATGATTAAAAACAAATTTAGTCTTTATTCAAAAAAACAACATGAGTTGGGTATCGAGTATGAAGATTTTCCCATTGGCTGAAATCTACTTGGAAGAAAGATATTTTTTTATTCTCTAAGAGAACCCGAAGTACAATTAAAATATGTACACACACACAGACACACACACACACACACACACACACACACACACACACACATATATATATAATATATATATATATATATATATATATATATATATATATATATATATATATATATATATACAACAAAAAATGCAGAAGTTTCTAGTGCACTGCAAGACATAGGCGTCAGACATGTTCTTTTTATTATCTGGGGTTTGAATATGTTTCATTACCATACTGGCCAACTCCGGATTGGTGATGGAGGGAGACGTTTGTCTGCTCGGTCACAACAAACCCACCTAGTTCAGAATATGATATTATTTATCCTGATGCTTCATTAGCTAGCAGTCCAACCAATGTCGTTTTTTCAGTTTTATCAAAGAAGAAAAAAATAGATTATTGGAGAGAAGCGGAAATGAAGGAAAAGAAGAGAGAGTAAGGAGGCGGATGATAAGAAATGGTTACTAAATATTTAAATTGTGTTTAACCTTTTAATACGCATATTTACGTCCCTTTTCCCGACCCTTAAATAGGAATGAAGGGAAGAGAATATTTCCTGCTGAGATCCATGTCTCATAAGAGAGTCAACTGGAAGAAGTAATGAAATACTTCGATAAAAAAAATCAAGAGAAGTTTCTTTGCTTCTCCAGATATTGACATTGGACCGATCGCACAGTTTGTTTTCTTTGCTCTTTTGATAATTCTTTTGACATCGTCTTGTGTTACATTATTGAATCTCGTTAATTTCATCTGAGTACCTGGTACTATGGTTATGTCTCGGAGACACTAAGAACAGAGGTTATGAGTGTTTTGGGGAAGTATTATCCCCAAAAAGATTTAAATCTAATTTTTACTAACAAGTTCTCAGTTTGCTCACTTTATAAATATAAGGAGAGTCTACATACTCCCTTTCATTCCGCCGTATATACACTTTTCAATGTGCACTCTGTTATGAGTGCTACGCTGGAAGCATATCTACTTTACTTACTTACTTTACTTACTTTGATGGCTGCTTTTCCAGTCCCATAGAGCAGGAGAACCCTACTCCTTACAGGACCCCCGCTGTCGTTTTACCTTGTTTGTTCAGAGTATTTATCGTTACACATCACGTATGGTTCATTTACTGTTAAATCATGACCATTGCATTATTTTTTTTAAAATAAGAAAGTCTTCTGTTTCCTCTTGAAAGCTTTAATGCCTGCAATCATTCGAATGTTTCGTGGGAGCTTTTTATAGTCTTGGCGCCGCATATTTGAAGGCTCTGGAGCCCAAAGTGGACATAAATCTAGGTTCCAACAGTTTGAAGCCATCTGTATCTATTCTCGTGTCAACACGATTTGTTGGCTGCGCAATATGTAGAAATTCTCTTAAGTATTTTTGACGACCGGTTCTGATAACTTGGTGGTTTACTGTATATATTTTAAATTAAATTCTCACTTTAATCGGCAGCCAGTGTAGATCGATTAGTATAGGGGTGATCCTTTCTCTAGGTGGGACACCTTTTATCATTCTTGCTCCTCTGTTTATTATGTTTTGTAATTTCTAAAGTTACATTTTTGGTAAATTGTAATGAATAAAGTTGTAGTAATCATTCCTGGTAATAACACAGTTTATCACAACTTTCTTTACAGAGTTTTCGTCCTGGTACTTTTATATAAACGCAATATTTCTTAGATGATAACCAGCAGTTTTTATTACATTAGTTATTTAGGCATTTAGAGGCAGTTTACAGTCAAGAAATACACCTAAATATCGGCACCGAGTCACTATTTATGTTCATTTGGATATCACCTAAGTTTCTCACACTGTTTCTCTTACTCACCACCATGAATTCAGTTTTGTTCTCATTTAATTTTAGTTGTTTAAATGTCATCCATTCTCTAACACTATCAAGGATTCGGTTTAGAGTGTCAGTAGTGTCATGTATATCATTTATGGAGAAGTAAAATTGTATGTCATTTGCAAATAGTTTAAACTTCCCGCCATGCCTTTTTAGCATTTTCAGTAGACCAATAGTATAGATGCAGAATAAGATTGTTCCAAGTACACTCCCCTGGGGTACCCCTCTATTTAAGTGTTCATATGATGAATAAGAGTTTCCAATTTGTACACAATAATTTCTACCAACTAAGTAGTGTTTTAGATATTCGAAGACTTGATCTTCAACGCCGATGAACCATAGATCATTTAATAGTAGTTCATGCAAAACTGTATCAACAGCAGCACGGATATCGAGCATTATCAAGATACTACATTTATTTTCATCCATCATTTCTATCATATCATTTACAACAGAGCAGATGGCTGTCTCCGTATAGTTTTCTATAAGAAGATTGGTTGTCAATCAGAACTTCCATTACTTCTAAGTGACTGACTAGTTGTTGAAGAATTACATATTTAAACACTTTTGAGACAAAGGATTGATTTAAAATAGGTCTATATGAGCTTAATTCCTGGTAGTCCAGTGCATTTTTCAGAACTGATGTGACTATAGTCATTTTCTCAGATTTAGGAAACTTACATAAATCAATACTTGCATTTGCTATTCTCATTATTATATGGACTAGACTAGAAAAGTCTCTCTCTCCAATTACTTCAGATATCGCCATAGGATCGATCACGCAGTTTGTTTGCTTTACTCTCTTGATAATTCTGGTGGTGTCATCTTGTGTTATGTTGTTAAATCGTATTAATTCTGACTGTGTACCTAGTGTATCATTAATCTGATGTTAAGTATTTACAAATGACCTAGTTATATTTCCAATTTTGCTTTTAAAGAATACAAGAATATTATTTGCTAGTTCCTGGTCACTGTATCCATGAGGTAGCTTCTTTTCGTTAACATTTCCCATTATACCACTCATGAGACGATACAACTCATTTATGTGTGTTGCTGCTTCGAGGATCTTTCTCTTATGGTATTCAGGTTTTTTTCTTCTTAGGTCGTTATATTGACACGCAGCAGTTTTGTATTTTACCCAAGTACTTTCAGGTTTTAACCTATTCCGCTTTCTTTCTTTGCGTCGTTTTTCTCTCATTTCTACAAAAGTCTCTCCATCAAACCAAGGAGATGGGTCTTTTACCGTTATAGTCTTTTCCATCGTTAGGCAAGTGGTATCATATTCACTTTTACTCACTTTATTGTAAGTGGTCTTATGCCAGTTAGCACACATCGCTTCTAGCAGACGTTGGTCATCATGAACACAGGGAACGTTGATAGCATCATTTATCGTCTTTGTAACTTCTTCAATAAATACGGTAGAAGGAAAAATTTGATTTATGTCTAAAGTTTATTTTCTTTTCTTATGCATGTTTCTGTAAAGGTAGACTAAACGTAATAAGTTTCTGTACTAGGGAGATAGTACTTTTCTCTTCAACTTTTATATCAGATACAATATTATTCATGTCATCACTTAGAACTAAATCTAAAGCAGGCCTAGTTAAAGTAGTTGTGCAGTCGACATTATTCACTAGTCGATATAATTCTAATAACTCACTAATTGGCAAAGCGTCAGGATTTGATGCGTCATCCATCCAAAAAATGAAGTCTCCACAGATAACTAATTTGTTTTTCTCTATGATAATCATCTTAATGAGACCACCGAATTCTTCAAAAAAGATACTAGGGTTTGTTCTAGGAGGTTTGTAGATTGTTAAAAAGGATGTTCTTTTCTGTGTTTTAGGGGAGTAAATTTTATTTCTACATATTCAAAGCTTGTTACACTAAATTTTTCCAACATTTTGAGATTTGAGTAACTTTTATGAATAAAGAGTCCGACACCCCAACCAGAATTACCTTCTCTCGGTTTGTGAAAGAAGTCGTATATGGGGGGAGGGGGGGCGTCATTTCAGTGAGCTTTGCCTTGTCCAAGTTATCAAACCATGTTTCAGATAGTGCTAGAATATCTAAATATTTTTCGTTTATCAATTCTAGAATTTGAACAATCTTATTACCTACAGATTGTATATTTACATAGA
>NC_090756.1:71750298-71762798 GCF_036898095.1 Palaemon carinicauda
TGACCAGAAGAAAATCTGCGCATATCATCAACCACAGATAATGAAAACTGGCCAAATTCCGGACAAGAATTGACATTGCTAAGACCTTTCTCCTGCATTGGACTAGACACTGCTGCATTTGTTGATGTTGTTGTTTTTTCTGTTTGTCTTGTGGTTGTTTTTGCTCTTGTTGTTGTAAGAATATATTAAACCTAAGGTATATAATACTTAGATATCCAAGTTTAATTCTTGGTGCTAAATACAATTTCTAGCAACCATTAGAAAATTATGTAAATGATTCGACAAATCCCAATTTTTCTCTGAAATTCCATTGAAAATCTGACTTAAGTCATTTGAGCTTTGTGTTCCCTTTTTCAAATTCTAAAATTTATTTCATGAATTGTTTCAGATCTCACAAGAATATCCTACAGACCTCAGCATAAGATGAATATAATTAATGAAACTGTCAGTTCTGAATTCACAGTTTTTCTTAAATTTTACAAAGTAATATATATATATATATATATATATATATATATATATATATATATATATATATATATATATATATATATGTATATATATATTGTTAATGCACTATTTTTCTATTGCTTAACGTGAATGATGGAGAAACACAATTTTGACACGCACATATAGTTCTTTATTAGATCCATGACGTTAACATCGATGTGGTTATATTGTTAGGAGTTTATACATGTAGACTTGACGTATGTAGCATAACTTGAAGTGATGTGAAGTGACGTGATGTGGTTCAATTACTATGGATAAATGAAAAAGAAATCAACGTATAAATAATATGCCAATGTACACAAAATTATTAAGTTAAATAACTAAGACTGATAGAAACAATATGCAAAGCTTAATTAAGTAAATTATGCATGTATAACTGCTAATTACAAAAAGGTCATACACAAAATCAATATAATTAAGGCTCATCTAAAGGCATACGTTATGTAACATGTAGGTTTACCAATGGGAAAAAATGAATCCGTTATTCCAAAACAGTATATAATAGGCGTTTACTTACAATTGTGTTCCTATAACAAACGGTCCAAATATTCCTCAATAAATACCAACTTTCGTTATATTCGTTATATCGGTTCAGTATGAAATCACTTTTTAAACTGATAAGTTTCCTCATCTGTTTACAGGAAGACACTGTGGATTACCATAAAGTTCACGTGACGGAGAACTATGCGTAAATTAGCTAAAACAACCCAACACCAAGTAAACAATTCATATGGCCGAGCATAGACTCGAACCAGCAAACTACCACACAGCAAACCTTAACATTAACCATCGCGATAACTAGACAACAAACATTATTTACATTTAATCGTTGGGCATCAACATACTCGACCTCTAAATCATATGATTTACAAAAAAATATAAGATGCACAACTAATACTTCATTTCATACTACAATACGTGAATAGAACATGAATAAAACAAGCTTAAGGAACGAACATTAAAACGATAAACACAACAAAATAAAAATGAGTTTGACAAACAGATATGAACTAGAAAATATATCAATGTCATATAGTGTCTCTGGATAATATCTATAACACTTGATCTTCTTTTGGAAGCAAGAGTACGAGCTTGCTCACTGGTCTGTGCAATTCAGAAGATTGGGTTCGAAGTTTGACGCTTCTCACAACGCCTCTGGAGTCTGGCAATACCTCTGTTACACGTGCTAGTGGCCAGTGAAGTCTTGGCGTGTTCTCGTCTTTCAGGAGCACGATGTCACCTTCCCGTGTATTTCGTTGTTGTTTGTTCCATTTGGGGCGTTGCTGCAGGCTGACTATGTACTCCCTTTTCCATCTGCTCCAGAACAAGTCCGACAAATATTGTACTCTACGCCACCTTTTTCTGGAGTACGCATATTCTGGTTGCGAAGGTCCTGGTATTAACCTCTTGGGTGACTACATATGGAGGATTTGACTCGGACTTAGTGGTTCCATGTCGTCAGGATCATCAGAACAGGTCGTGATCGGTTTTGAGTTCACAATATATTCTACCTCGCAGAGTAGCGTGCGGAATGATTCGTCATCGAGGCGAGTCCCATGGTCAAAGAATAGCGCAGATAGAACTTTCCGAATGGTACGGATCTGGCGCTCCCATACGTCGCCCATGTGCGATGCCATAGGTGGGTTGAGTTTCCAGTCGATATTCATGTACAGTAGTTTGTTTTGGATTTTGTTTTGGTTCAGATCTGACCAAGCCTTGTTCAGCTCATTCCGGGTTCCGATGAAGTTGGTCCCGTTGTCGCATCGGATTTCTTGTACCGTACCTCTACAGGCTATGAAGCGTTGCAGGCAGTGAATAAAGGAATCCGTTTCGAGACTGTTAGCAGCTTCCAGATGAATGGAGCGACTGACAAGACAGGTGAATATGACGCCGTAACGTTTGAGCTCCTTGCGGCCCTCTTTTATAATGAACGGCCTGAAAAAGTCTACGCCTGTGAATGTAAATGGTGGAGCTGGCTCGAGACGATCTTGAGGTAAGTCGGACATTTTCTGCTCTTGGCATGGCTTTCTCATTTTTCTGCACGTTATGCATTTGTGGAGTTGACGTCGGACAGCAGAGTTGATTGAAACAATCCAAAAGCATTCTCTAATTGCTGCAATGGTGTGATTTCTACCCGCATGGCCAAGTTTCTCATGAGCATCTCGTACGATTAGAGTGGTGATGTGCGAATGTTGTGGCAGTAGCATAGGATGTTTCACATCAGAGTCCATTGCGGCTTTCGAGAGGCGTCCTCCCACTCGCAGAGCTCCGTCCATGAGCACTGGGTCGAGACGGAATATCGTACTTGTTTTTGGTAGCGAGTGTTCTCTCTTGTCTTCTTTCGTGGTTGTTTTCTTGAGTTTCTCGACCTCGTTTGCAAAGGTGATCTTTTTATTTGGCACCATTAAGTTCTGATTCCTGAAAGGAAGAGGGATCTCAAAGTGACCGTCTTTAAACACGACATTGCTTTCGGCCTTCTTCATGAATGTAGTGTCCTCTGGAGACAATCCTTTCTCTCCAGGATACCTTGCTACCCGGCTATCAATAAAGTCACTTTCCAGAATATTCAGTATTTTGTTTGGGGAGAGAATTTCAGTAGCCTGCTCAATGTCCTCGGTCACAATGCGATTACTGTTTACTCGATGTGTAGACGTTATGCTGTTGTCTTCTACTGGGGAGCTGACTGTCCATCCGTGACGATACTGCAGAGCGAATGGGCCTTTGCCGTCTGTTGATATGATTTTCAGAGGCTCCATTGCTAGTGGGCAATTACTGCCAATCAGTAGACCAATGTCTATTTCTGGCATTATTTCAGGAATCAATTTTGCCACGTCGTGAAGATATGGCCAGCGTCGTAACAGTTCTGGACGGGGTATTTGATCATGGCTCACTGGAATTTCTTGTCTGGAATACGTTTTTGGAAGCAGTATACCATTCTGGCCGTTTATATCACTGACGACGAGATCCTGGACAAGGTAGCTTTTGACTATGCTTTCCCCATGCATAGTTTTCAGACGCAGATTTGTTTGAACACCGGAAGCTTGCAAGTCATCTTTCAGTACTTCTGATAGGAAGCACCCTGTGCTTCCTGGGTCATAGAGGGCGTAGGTGAGAACTTCTCGGTTGGTTCCCTTCTGCTTTATACGAACAGGTATTATTGCTTGAAGAACCATGGAGGAGTCATGAGAAATAACGTTGCTGGTAGCGGTATCTGGAGGGTTTTGGCTGGATTCCTCTGTACGGTTTTGAGAATATGAAGATCTGTCAGAGTAGTCCGACCTCCAAGGTAGTTTGAAGCCATCTATATGCATGGCCGTAGGATGACCTTTGCCACATTTGTGACATTTTCGCTTGTTCATGCACCCCTTCGATGTATGATTCAGACCATAGCAACTGAAGCATCTATGCTGCTCTATAATAAACTTTCTTTTCTCTTCGAGAGATTTCTGCCTGAAATCTGCACAGTTATCCAGATCGTGATTTTTGCTGCAGTAAAAACAGGAGGGCGACCTAAAACCACGAGTTCTACTTTGGCTCTCATGATTAACTTGCATAGCAAATGCAGATTCTGTTGGTTTCCCTTTTGATGGTTTACTAGAATTCAGTTCTCTATGCATTGCTTCTTTCCCGAACACTGGGTCATTGACACACTCTGCTGCGTTAATAACAAACTGGACAATGTCACCAAAGCACGAAGACCTGTTCTCGAGGAGTCTGCGGTTTGTGGCTTTTTCGCGCCATTTATTCTGGAGATAACTTGGCAATTTCTGGACTACCACCTGCAGGTTCGGTGCATGATCAAGAACAGCCAGGTGAGTAAGTGTTTGCATGGCGCTGAAGCATTTTAGCAAGTAATGCGAATATCTTTTCAGACATTTCCCTTCGTCTGGTTTTATCGGCTTCCACTCGTTTAGTTGTTTCAAGTATGCCAGGGATACTTTATAAGGATCACCATACTCTTGTTGTAGCAACTGTCTTGCCCGACTATATCCTTGGTCTGCCTGCATGTATATACAGCTGCTGATGAGGTCCTTAGGTTCACCGTCTGTATGCTGTAGAAGGTAGTAAAGTCTGTCGCTGCTGCTGGCTGTTCTAGAGGAGATCCTGGTGTCAAACGCCAGTATGAAGTCACTGTATTCCAGAAGATCACCGGTAAACTTGGGAACTTGCATTGCAGGCAAAGCTAGAGCTGTGGCGATACCACTAATCTGCTGCTGTATGGTATCAACTGGAGGTGAATTAGGCAGTGGATAGGGTGCACCAAAGTTACTGTTCACAGGTATATTTACAGGCGGATACGTATACTGTTCTAGATTTGGAAACGTTGATGATTTGGCATTCGAAGCGTTGACTGGAGTTGCAAGAGTGTTAGTAACAGTCTCTGAAGAATTTCTGGGAACAAATTCTTGTGTAGTGCTAGGATTTAGACTGGGTAAGCTGGCACTATTTTCCTGTGTGACAGGGAGTATAACTTGGTTAGCCATATTGCCACCCCTAGCCGTGTTAGCACCTTCACTCGCACAAATTCCAGGGGCAGCTACACTAGGTCCAGCAACCATAACATTCACGTCTTGATGGTTGGCTCGTTGCACAATAATGCTGGTATGTGTCTCATTGTCTTTGTTACCAACATTGTCGTCGCCAATGTCATTTTCGGTTTCTGCAAAAACACGTGCTTTTGCTAGAGTCTTGGCTATTTCGATATCCAATAGAATCTCTTCTGTCTTTGCCTCCTGTTCCTTTTTCTTTGTCACAAGTTCTTTTTCGGCAAGCAACTCGGCGAGGCGTGCTTTGGCTCGCACCTTTTCGGACGTAGCCGATTTGCCAGAAGGAAGGGAAGAAGGCCGTTTGGAAGAACGTTTTGAAGCAGATCGGCTTAAAAGACTCTCCAGGTCTTCTTCAAGTCGTTTTTCGTTTATAGCTATCCATTCACCAGTATGGTTTCGGAATTGCAAAATGCTAATTTCCTTGGTCTCATACCTGGACAATTCCTGGTCCTCCTCCAATTTGTCTGAGATGTTATCCATGACAAAATTGAAGTTTTCTTTGTACTTATCGAAAGCTTCGTTATATTCTTCTAGACACGTTTTCACCAAGTGCAGGTTGTCCGGATTTGACATGAGGCCTATGAGTTCGTTGCGTTTTTTCGTTACGTTGCCAAGTGATGATCTCAATTTATTTTTTAATGTTCGAATATTAACTGTCGTACCCGAGTTTTCGACGGGAGCACTATTCTGAACAGTCTCATCAGACGACGCCATCTTGTCTGTAGTTGTTTATAACAGGCAGTAATTCCACTTCTTAAGACTCACGTATAAGAGTTATTATAGAATTTCAGCGTGAGTCGTTGATGGTAGTTTAAAAATTTAATTGAACGATGTTAATGCACTATTTTTCTATTGCTTAACGTGAATGATGGAGAAACACAATTTTGACACGCACATATAGTTCTTTATTAGATCCATGACGTTAACATCGATGTGGTTATATTGTTAGGAGTTTATACATGTAGACTTGACGTATGTAGCATAACTTGAAGTGATGTGAAGTGACGTGATGTGGTTCAATTACTATGGATAAATGAAAAAGAAATCAACGTATAAATAATATGCCAATGTACACAAAATTATTAAGTTAAATAACTAAGACTGATAGAAACAATATGCAAAGCTTAATTAAGTAAATTATGCATGTATAACTGCTAATTACAAAAAGGTCATACACAAAATCAATATAATTAAGGCTCATCTAAAGGCATACGTTATGTAACATGTAGGTTTACCAATGGGAAAAAATGAATCCGTTATTCCAAAACAGTATATAATAGGCGTTTACTTACAATTGTGTTCCTATAACAAACGGTCCAAATATTCCTCAATAAATACCAACTTTCGTTATATTCGTTATATCGGTTCAGTATGAAATCACTTTTTAAACTGATAAGTTTCCTCATCTGTTTACAGGAAGACACTGTGGATTACCATAAAGTTCACGTGACGGAGAACTATGCGTAAATTAGCTAAAACAACCCAACACCAAGTAAACAATTCATATGGCCGAGCATAGACTCGAACCAGCAAACTACCACACAGCAAACCTTAACATTAACCATCGCGATAACTAGACAACAAACATTATTTACATTTAATCGTTGGGCATCAACATATATGTTTGCTTTTCTATCTTATATCATAAAACTATTTCTGAGAAATCAAGTATTCGACGATTTATACATAGTTTCGGTCCCACTGATATCGAATATGTGTCCTTATAATATAATTAAAGATATTGACTGTAAGCTCTTAATGATAATGCTAATTATAATAAAAATTATAAGGACAAAAAAGATGTAGAGCAATAATGAAGGTGATAAAGGCAAAAGTAATGATAATTTGGATAATCTTGTTATTAATGAAATTGAAATTCGAATTTATTTCTTCAAATCATATGTTGCACTCATAAATATTATCATAGTAACCAGCGCATAAATTTTGACATGAATAATTTCCTTTTGACTTGATAATATCCATAAATTTATAAATTGGTGAAGCCTATTAGTAAAGCCCTGCCGGGTGGTTGCCAGAAGAGGGTTCGAGTCCTCTCAAACTCGGTAATTCCTTTGGTAGCTGCAACATCACCATCACCATCCCTGTCAGCTAATGATGGTTGCTTCAGGGGAGCCTATACGTATACTTGCAGAGTCATTAATAGCCATTACCTGGCCCTCACATGTCCTAGCCTGGATGGAAAGGGGACTTGAACACTAATCACATGTCTCAAGGGCATTATCTTACTGGTTAGGGAAATATTACTCTCCTTTGCCTTTGCCTTTCATGAGTGGTCTTGAAACCTTTAAGAGGTCATTTAGCATTTTTTTAGGAATATTCGTGAAACTATTTCATGGAATGTAAATAGAACGAAAAAATCGAAGAAACTGAAAGGAATCATTACAAGGGAAGAAACCCGGATTGAAAATAACATGGTTGACCAAGAAACGGATTGTATTAATTTGTAATAGTTACAAGAGTTTTGGAGGATAGATGGAAGTAGGGGGGTCAAGAATGATGATGTTGTTATTATTATTGTTGTTTAAATGTATCTTCAAGCAAGTCATTAAAAAAACAAATTCTACAGTGATTATTATAAAATTTTGAAATATTTGTCAGTGACAAAAATGTTTTATCCTCTTTGATTTTATTATCCATAAAGTAGTTAAAGATCATTAATCCTTAGACACTCTTTTATACTGTATGTTCCGTGTTATCATTTTTAACTTAAGATTGTTAAGAAGGGTTTAAATCGCTGAATAAAAATATACACAAGGGTTGAAGAGGGAAAAGCCTACATTACCAGTATAGTATACGAGAGAGAGAGAGAGAGAGAGAGAGAGAGAGAGAGAGAGAGAGAGAGAGAGAGAGAGATCCAAATTCGACGAAAATCCATCTCCATATTCTTATATATTTTTTTGAACATAGTATCATAATATACATCATAAAATAACAGTTCAAACGATAAAGACTTTCCACTGAATAAAATACATATGAAAAGCAAATTCTGTCTCACTTCATACAACAAACAACTTCTGAATGCAAAGTAGCTTTGGGTCTTGGGTAGATGGAAGACTTTTTTTATTATTATTATTATTTCTTTTATTATTATTATTATTATTATTATTATTATTATTATTATTATTATTATTATTATTATTATTATTATTATTATTATTATTAGCTAAGCTACAATCCTACTTCGAAAACCAAAATGCTATAAATCCAAGGGCTCCAATAGGGATTAATAGCCAAGGGAGAAAAGGATATAAGGAAATGAATAAACGATGAGAAAATATTAATAACAAAATATTTTAAGAGCAGTATCAACATCAAAGCTGACTTGCCAATTATAACTAATAGAAGAATTATGTAAGCCTGTTCAACCTGAAAACATTTGCTGCAACTTTGAACTTTTGAGGTTCTACGGATTCAACTAAACGATTAGGAAGATCATTCCACAACTTGGTCACAGCTAGGATAAAGCTTCTAGAATACTTTGTAGTGTTGAGTTTTATGAAGGAGAAGGTCGGACTATTAGAGTTAACTGCATGCCTAGAATTACGAACAAGATAGAGCTGTTTAGGAATATCTGAATGTATAGAATAATCAGAATTAAAAAAAAAAATCTTATGCAAGGTGCATAACGAACTAATTGAACGACATTGCCAGAGATTAATATCTATATCATGAATAAGAAATCTAATAGACCCTAACTTCCTTTCCAACGAATTAATATTAAAATCATCAGCTGAAGACGAGACAGGAGAACAATTCTCGAAACAAAGTAGAGTGAAAGAATTAAAACACTTCAGAATAAATTGATCGCCGAGAATCGTAGATGACTTTCTCAATAAGCCATTTTTTTTTTGTGCAATTGAACGAGACACAGACCTAATGTGTTCCTCAAAAATAAATTTGTTGTTGAGAATTACTCTTAAAATTTTAAGAGTCATACAGAGTTGAGTATATCATCAATGCTGAGATCTGGTATTTGAGGAGCCACTATCCTTGAACTACTTACAATCATATTTTGAGTTTGTTAGGATTCAGCTTCATACCCTATAATTTGCTCCATGCACTAATTTGAGGTAGATCTCTATTAAGGGATTAAAAAAGCGCAGATTTACATTTAGGAGATGGAATTGATGAAAAGAGTATGGCATCATCTGCACATCTAACAAGCTCTTTTTCTAGGCTAAACCACATGTCATATGTATATAGCATGAAAAGTAATGGGCCATTAACTATACCCTCATGGACCCCCAGATATCACATTTCTATTCTCGCTATGGTCCCCCCTCAGCAACACCTCTTTGCGATCTTTTACTTAAAAATTCAATAATGATAGTAAGCAACGATCCACCCACTCTCAACTGTTTGGTTTTGTAAACAAGGGTCTCATGATTGACACGGTTAAAGGCAGCACTAAGATCAAAGCCAATCATAGGAACTTCCTAACCAAAATAAAGGGTTTTCTTTACAGCATTGGACATTTTAAGAAGGGTATCACCTGCTCCAAGACCTTTACGAAAATCAAATTGCAAAGTAGGGAACAGGTGATTACCTTCAGCAAACCTATTAAGACGTTTTGCCAAAAGACGTTCAAAACCTTTTGATAATATTGGAGTTATGGAAATTGGACGGTAATCAGTTGGACTTGAGCAACCACAAACACGTTTATATAGTAGTGTAACATTACCCATTCTCCAACAACTGCTAAAAGCTCCTCTTCTTGCTAACTTGCGCAAAATAATATAACTTTGGAGCTGAAAAATCTGCATTCTCTATAAGGAAAAAAAAGAAAACATACCAATTGGGTCTAAAACAACCTGTAAGAAACAGAAGTTGTCAAGATATCTCCTCTCTGTCACATCACCCTACCTTTAAGCCTTTCTTTATTACATTGTTCCATTTTCCTTTTACTTTCTCTCTCCCCTCTTCTATTGCATCATCTCCCGTTCTCCTTGCTTTTTATTATAGTCATTCCTCCGTCTTTTCCTCTTCCTAAATTATTTATAATTAGCGACAGGATCTGACGTAACAAAACAAAAAATTAATATCCGGAAGAAAATGAAAAATGGAGAAAATACCTTTCATGAAACGACCCTTGCACATTGGGAGTCGAAATTGCTGCTTGATATCGGAGGTGATATCCAGGATTTGAGAGAGAGAGAGAGAGAGAGAGAGAGAGAGAGAGAGAGAGAGAGAGAGAGAGAGATCGGTCTCGTTTCTAGAGTCCCATCTAGACGTGGTAATCAGAGAGTGAGAGAGAGAGAGAGAGAGAGAGAGAGAGAGAGAGAGAGAGAGAGAGAGAGAGAGAGATCGGTCTCGTTTCTAGAGTCCCATCTAGACGTGGTAATCAAAGAGAGAGAGAGAGAGAGAGAGAGAGGGGGGGGGAAATATCTTGACCTGAGAGAGAGAGAGAGAGAGAGAGAGAGAGAGAGAGAGAGAGAGAGAGAGATGGTATTCATGGGAACGAAATTACAATCATAACTCCCAGGAAGATTAGAAAATCAATATTTCTTATGGCGATTCAAATCCATATCAGGGATATCGAAGCAGAAACGAGAGACCTGAATGAACATAGAGAGAAAAGGTTCTCCTACGTTAGGATGAAATAGATTCACTGTTTTTAATTGTGAGATTTTTTTTATATATTTGTTATTATCCTAATGAAGCGAAGACAGATTTATTGAACTTTTGTCGAGTAAGTGATGTAGTTTTTTCTTTCTTTCATGGTTAAATGGTTCAAGTATACTTATACAATAGGTAATAAAGTATTATTATTATTATTATTATTATTATTATTATTATTATTATTATTATTATTATTATTATTATTATTATTATTTTCCAACGGGAAAGCTATAAGTAAGGTTTTCTAACTTAAATGTACATAGAAGTTAGTGGGAGGAGTAATTACACAAAGTAAAGAAGGATTTTCTATGTTTTATTTAGTTTTTAGGACATACCGTAATACAAAAAAACATCATGATTAGGTACGAATATTTTTTCTAAAGAAAGTATATTTTTTATATTTTGAGATGTTGAGAAATCGGTTGCATATAAATAAATAGAGAATTACGGAAACGTCTAGAATAGTTTCATTTCATTTATAATTATTTAATTATATATAATGTTAGAGAAACTATAATTCCTATATCATTTGAATACGAGTAACCGGTTATTGAAAGATCATCAGAAATGGGAAATTATAAATAGATATAATAGGTAATTATATACTTTATATTAATTTCATTTGCTAAAAAAGTATAATTTCTATATTGTAGGACGATGAATATCCGGTTATTGAAAAAGTATTAGAAAAATTATAAATTCTAAATAGATGAATCAGTAAATTGTTCATTTCTTATTAAACAATTCACTCACCATATGCTCATAAAAAGACTATAATTCATGTATGAAAATATGCTCTAAAAGATAAAACTGGGTTTTGCAAGATTTTTATTAATGATTGAGACAAAAAAAAAATGTATTTATAAAAACCCTAAATGTATGGTTGGAATGTCATTTAATCAAACTGGCTGACTGCTCACAAGACCCAAGCTTCTTAGGCGTAAAAATCAGGGTACATTTACAACAAAAAATAAAGGTCTACAGAAGACGATTAAGTTAACCGACTAATGGAAGAAGGTAACTAATGAATGAAATAAAAATGTGATGAAATAACAAAGCTCTCAAGATATATTCAATGGAAACCATTGAAGTGACAATGTTAAGGGGAATAGAAAAAAATAACAACAAGGTTTGACATTCCTAAAAGAAGCCACAGAATTAAAAATAGTTGAAGTGACATAGAATTGAATGGCGTGAATATTATAAAACAGTTTTTTTCATAAGACAAAAAATAGAATGAAATGAATATCAAAATTCCTTCATGTTAGGATTGAAAGAAATGACAGCAAGAGACTGTTTCATATATCTGCGTAGTTTGAAGAAAAAGGATTGACGTGCCTAAATGAAAACCAAGAGAGAGACGGTGAGAGGGTGAGTGGATATTGTGAATTTCTAAAAAGAAAAGCTTAGCTTATTCAAGACATTTTTTTCTTTATTTTTTTCTGCCCTTCTTTATCACTCTCATTCGTATTTTTTGGGGGGACCTCTTTCTTTATTTTCTAAGTTGGGTTGTAAGTTAGCTATCAATATTATTAATAATAATAATAATAATAATAATAATAATATAATAATAATAATAATAATAATAATAATAATAATAATAATAATAATAAGCTCGACTATATAATAAAAACCATGTTTCTGATTATATATATATATATATATATATATATATATATATATATATATATATATATATATATATATATATATATATATATATATATATATATATGTATATAAATATATATATATATATATATATATATATATATATATATATATATATATATATATATATAA
>NC_090756.1:71770976-71773476 GCF_036898095.1 Palaemon carinicauda
AATAATACTTTATTACTTATTGTATAAGTATACTTGAACCATTCAACCATGAAAGAAAGAAAAAAACTACATTACTTACTCGACAAAAGTTCAATAAATCTGTCTTCGCTTCATTAGGATAATAACAAATATGAAAAAAAAATCTCAATTAAAACCAGTGAATCTATTTCATCCTAACTTAGGAGAACCTTTTCTCTCTATGCTCATTCAGGTCTCTCGTTTCTGCTTCGATATCCCTGATATGGATTTGAATCGCCATAAGAAATATTGATTTTCTAATCTGCCTGGGAGTTATGATTGTAATTTCGTTCCCATGAATACCATTTCTCTCTCTCTCTCTCTCTCTCTCTCTCTCTCTCTCTCTCTCTCTCTCTCTCTCTCTCTCTCTCTCTCTCTCTCTCTCTCTCTCTTAGGTCAAGATATTTTTTCCTCTCTCTCTCTCTCTCTCTCTCTCTCTCTCTCTCTCTCTCTCTCTCTCTCTCTGATTATCACGTCTAGATGGGACTCTAGAAACGAGACCGATCTCTCTCTCTCTCTCTCTCTCTCTCTCTCTCTCTCTCTCTCTCTCTCTCTCTCTCTCTCACTTAAATCCTGGATATCACCTCCAATATTAAGCAGCAATTTCGACTCCCATTGTGCAAGGGTCGTTTCATGAAAGGTATTTTTTCCTTTTTTCATTTTCTTCCGGATATTAATTTTTTTGTTTTGTTACGTCAGATCTTGTCGCTAATTATAAATGATTTAGGAAGAGGAAAAGACGGAGGAATGACTATAATAAAAAGCAAGGAGAAGGGGAGATGATGCAATAGAAGAGGGGAGAGAGAAAGTAAAAGGAAAATGGAACAAGGCAATAAAGAAAGGCTTAAAGGTAGGGTCATGTGACAGAGAGGAGATATCTTGACAGCTTCTGTTTCTTACAGGTTGTTTTAGACCCAATTGGTATGTTTTCATTTTTTCTTATAGAGAATGCAGATTTTTCAGCTCCAAAGTTATGTTATTTTGCGCAAGTTAGCAAGAAGAGGAGCTTTTAGCACTTGTTGGAGAATGGGTAATGTTACACCACTATATAAACGTGTTTGTGGTTGCTCAAGTCCAACTGATTACCGTCCAATTTCCATAACTCCAATACTATCAAAAGGTTTTGAACGTCTTTTGGCAAAACGTCTTAATAGGTTTGCTGAAGGTAATCATCTGTTCCCTACTTTGCAATTAGATTTTCGTAAAGGTCTTGGAGCAGGTGATGCCCTTCTTAAAATTTCCAATGCTGTACAGAAAACCCTTGATTTTGGTCAGGAAGTTCTTATGATTGGCTTTGATCTTAGTGCTGCCTTTAACCGTGTCAATCATGAGACCCTTGTTTACAAAACCAAACAGTTGGGAGTGGGTGGATCGTTGCTTACTATCAGTATTGAATTTTTAAGTAATAGATCGCAAAGAGTTGTTGCTGAGGGGAACCATAGAGAGAATAGAAATGTGATATCTGGGGTCCCTGAGGGTATAGTTAATGGCCCATTACTTTTCATGATATATACATATGACATGTGGTTTAGCCTAGAAAAAGAGCTTGTTACATATGCAGATGATGCTATACTCTTTGCATCAATTCCATCTCCTAAATGTAAATCTGCGCTTTCTGAATCCCTTAATAGAGATCTAGCTGAAATTAGTGCATGGAAAAAATTATAGGGTATAAAGCTGAATCCTAACAAACTCAAAATATGATTGTAAGTAGTTCAAGGATAGTGGCTCCTCAAATTCCAGATCTCAGCATTGATAATGTACTCAACTCTGTATGACTCTTAAAATTTTAAGTGTAATTCTCAACAGCAAATTTATTTTTGAGGAACACATTAGGTCTGTGTCTCGTTCAACTGCACAAAAAAAAATTGGCTTATTGAGAAAGTCATCTACGATTCTCGGCGATCAATCTATTCTGAAGTGTTTTAATTCTTTCACTCTACTTTGTTTCGAGAATTGTTCTCCTGTCTGGTCTTCAGCTGATGATTTTAATCTCAATATGTTGGAAAGGAAGCTAGGGACTATTAGATTTCTTATTTATGATGTAGATTTTATCTCTGGCAATGTCGTTCAATTAGTTCGTTATGCATCTTGCATAAGATTTTTTTTTTAATTCTGATTATTCTATACATCCAGATATTCCTAAACAGCTCTATCCTGTTCGTAATTCCAGGCATGCAGTTAACTCTAATAGGCCGACCTTCTCCATCATAAAGCTCAACACTACAAAGTATTCTTGAAGCTTTATCCCGCTGTGACCAAGTTGTGGAATGATCTTCCTAATCGTTTAGTTGAATCGGTAGAACCTCAAAAGTTCAAAGTTGCAGCAAATGTTTTTAGGTTGAACAGGCTGACATAAGTCTTTTATTAGTTATAATTGGCAAGTCTGTTTTGATGTTGATACTGCTCTTAAAATATTTTGTTATTAATATTTTCTCATCGTTTATTCATTTCCTTATTTCCTTTTTTCCCTTGGCTATTT
>NC_090756.1:71780976-71783476 GCF_036898095.1 Palaemon carinicauda
AAGTGAGTAAAAGTGAATATCATACCATGTGCCGACCGATGGAAAAGACTATAACCGTAAAAGACCAATCTCCTTGTTTTGATGGAGAGACTTTTGTAAAAAAGAGAGAAAAACGACGTAAAGAAAGAAAGTGGAATAGGTTAAAACCTGAAAGTACTTAGGTAGAATACAAAACTACTGCGTGTCAATATAACTACCTACTAAGAAGAAAAAAAAACGTGAATACTATAAGAGAAAGATCCTCGAAGCAGCAACAGACATAAATGAGTTATATCGTCTCATGAATGGTATAATGAGAAATGTAAAAGAAATGAAGCTACCTGATGGATACAGTGACCAGGAACTAGCAAATAATTTTCTAGTATTCTTTAAAAATAAAATTTGAAATATAACCAGGTTATTTGTAAATACTTAACATCAGATTAATGATACACCAGTTACACAGACAAAATTAATACGATTTAACAACATAACACAAGATGACATCACCAGAATTATCAAGAGAACAAAGAAAACAAACTCCGTGATCGATCCTATGGCGATATCTGAAGTAATTGGAGAGAGAGACCTTTCTAGTCTAGCCGATATAATAATGAGAATAGCAAATGTAAGTATTGATTTATGTAAGTTTCATAAATCTGGGAAAATGGCTATAATCACACCAGTTCTGAAAAATGCACTGGACTACCAGGAATTAAGCTCATATAGACCTATTTCAAATCAATCCTTTGTCTCAAAAGTGTTTGAATATGTAATTCTTCAACAACTAGTCAGTCACTTAGAAGTAATGGAAGTTCTGACTGACAACCAATCTGCTTATAGAAAACTATACGGAGACAGCCATCTGCTCTGTTGTAAATGATATGATAGAAATGATGGATGAAAATAAATGTAGTATCTTGATAATGCTCGATTTCCGTGCTGCTTTTGATACAGTTGTGCATGAACTACTATTAAATGATCTATGGTCCATCGGCGTTGAAGATCAAGTCTTCGAATACCTAAAACACTACTTAGTTAGTAGAAATTATTGTGTAAAAATTGGAAACTCTTATTCATCATATGAACACTTAAATAGAGGGGTACCCCAGGGGATTTTACTTGGAACAATCTTATTCTGCATCTATACTACTGAAAATGCTAAAAAGGCATGGCGGGAAGTTTAAACTATTTGCAGATATCATGCAATTTTACTTCTCCATAAATGATATACATGACACTACTGAAACTCTAAACCGAATCCTTGATAGTGTTAGAGAATGGATGACATTTAAACAACTAAAATTAAATGAGAACAAAGCTGAAATCATGGTGGTGAGTAAGAGAAACAACGTGAGAAACTTAGGTGATATTCAAATGAACATAAATAGTGACTCGGTGCCGATATTTAGGTGTATTTCTTGATTGTAAACTGTCTCTAAATGCCTAAACAAATAATGTAATAAAAAACAGCTGGTTATCATCTAAGAAATATTGCGTTTATAAAAAAGTACCAGGACGAAAATTCTGTAAAGAAAGTTGTGATAAACTGTGTTATTACCAGAAATGATTACTACAACTCTATTACAATTTACCAAAAATGCAACTTAAGAAATTACAAAACCTAATAAACAGAGGAGCAAGAATGATAAAAGGCGTCCCACCTAGAGAAAGGATCACCCCTATACTAATCGATTTACACTGGCTGCCGATTAAAGTGAAAATTGTATTTAAAATATATACAGTAAACCACCAAGTTTTCGGAACCGGTCGTCAACAATACTTAAGAGAATTGCTGCAAATTGCGCAGCCAACAAATCGTGTTGACACGAGAAGAGATACAGATGGCTTCAAACTGTTGGAACCTAGATTTATGTCCACTTTCGGCTCCAGAGCCTTTAAATATGCGGCCTCAAGACTATATAATAAGCTCCCACGAAACATTCGAATGATTGCAGGCATTAAAGCTTTCAAGAGGAAACTGAAGACTTTCTTATTTAAAAAATCATGCAATAGTGACGATTTAACAGTAAATGAACCATACGTGATGTGAAACGATAAATACTCTGAACAAACAAGGTAAAACGACAGCAGGGGTCCTGTAGGGAGTAGGGTTCTCCTGCTGTATGGGACCGGAAAAGCAGCCATCAAAGTAAGTAAAGTAGATGTGCTTCCAGTGTAGCACTCATTACAGAGTGCACATTGAAAAGTGTATATGCTGCGGAATACAAGGGATTAGGTAGACTCTCCTTATATTTAGAAAGTGAGCAAACTGAGAACTTGTTAGTAAAAATTAGATTTAAATCTTTGTGGGGATAATACTTCCCCACAACACTTATAACCTCTGTTCTTAGTGTCTCCGAAACATAACCATAGTACCAGATACTCAGATGAAATTAACGAGATTCAATAATGTAACACAAGACGATGTCAAAAGAATTAT
Organism: Palaemon carinicauda; assembly: GCF_036898095.1. Lineage (NCBI taxonomy): Eukaryota > Metazoa > Arthropoda > Malacostraca > Decapoda > Palaemonidae > Palaemon > Palaemon carinicauda. Next base: position 71,783,399 of record NC_090756.1, read on the forward strand.
CAAAAGAGCAAAGAAAACAAACTGTGCGATCGGTCCAATGTCAATATCTGAAGAAGCAAAGAAACTTCTCTTGATTTT
>NC_090756.1:71788476-71789917 GCF_036898095.1 Palaemon carinicauda
ACCATTTGATTATAATAATTCTCTTTATTGATTCCACTCAAAGATATTATCTTTTCCGTTTTGAGGGAGATGTTTTAATCCAGTACTCCTTTTTAAAATAATTTCTAGCTTGCATTTTACTTTATATTTCAACTGACACTACATTGTCTCGAGTCATGCAACGATGCAAAAGAACTATATATTTTTTCTTACTTATTCAATATCAGATTCACATTTGACAATCTCATCTGTTGAGAAAAAAAATCATTTTTTTCTAAAAAGTGAGTCATCGGTAAACTATGCAACTGATTGTCAAAAGCCTTTAGTTCTCGTGATATTATTCCAGGAAACAAATGCTTCGTTTGTAAAAACGTAAACAGAAACAGAAGTTGCTTGCATTCGGATGTTGTAAATCACGAGATGAAACCGTAGCTACGTCAAGCAACTGTTGCTTTAACGTTGCAGTAATTAGAACAAACCCTTAGGGGTACATATTTTCAGTAATGTCAGTCGATGTCTTTGCCGGAGTCAAAAAGATTTTTCTTCCATTTACATTTGTTTTTTATGAATCGCTTTATATATTCGAACAATGTTTATATTGTAGGAATTTCTTACAAGAGAGATTCTATTCGTTCGTGGGTAATGTGTGCAGCAATAATGAATTTACGGTATTACTTTTCTTATCAACACTATAAGAATCAAAGTCCATCAAGAGTTTTAATTTCACGGGACCAAAAATCTATACTGATTTATTTTTCTCATTGTTTTTTCCTATGGGCAGTGGGTGACAGATAAGTAAAGGAGAAACTTTTAAATGTAAACCAAGGAGTGTAGTTTTGTTTGTAGCCTACCATTTTTGTTCATGGTATGTACCAGAAAAAGGTTTCTTTTATGGTCAAATTGTATACATTTTAAGATGAAACATAACTTTCTGAGCTACTGGTCTTAGTTGAGTATAGATATAGCCTCCTCTTTCTCTAAATAAGTACCTCCGCAATCATCATTTCTCCAAAAATACATAAATATCAGCAATTACAAATCAAGCAATAAATACTGAAGCAAACTATTTTCATCAGTTGCATGAAACGTAATAACGAAAAAACCCCTTCTGCTTGTGCATGTACGTCCCCCTGTCAGAGGTACTTCGCCAAATAAATATAGCGAGAAAGGCAGTGATTTACGTCCTACTATAATCTTCAGGTTTTCGCGCTGAGCAATCATATCATACCTGATACTTTGTTATAAAAGGAGATTTATGAAGACATTCCGCTTATTTAAGGCAACGAATACCTGGGGAAATTCATGTCTAAACATTGACGAATGCAGGTTACAACCTGGTCTCAACATTTGAGTTGATATAAAAGACGTATCAGTTGGTGTTTCCTTTAGTCTTGTGCCTCTCCTTGCTTGGCTTTTATTGGTTGGACCGGGACTAGGGTGTGGAATTTACCTAAAGTCCCTT
>NC_090756.1:71800417-71805417 GCF_036898095.1 Palaemon carinicauda
TCTCACAATGATATCTCCACCCTATCACTCGATTTCAACAAACAACTAGATGCAGTCGCAAGTGTGTCCATGCCTCAGAAAAAGCAGTCTGAGAGGAAACACGCCGACGCCTGGTACTACAACAGTTGCATCAAAGAAATGAATGCCGGAATAAATAGGACAGAAAACTTCTCAAAAGACACAGAACTGATGAGCTCCATGCCTACTTGTGGAGATCATCAAACACTCTGTGCAAATATCCCTGGAAGTTAAAACAGACAAATGGTATTCATGGTACCATGAAGTCAACTTCAGCATATCCCTAGCCAAAATAGGGGGCTGGTTCAACAAAGTCTCTGGGAAATATAACACACCCAGAGTCACACACCCAGACCCATTAGCTGAAGCCAACAGAATTGCCACAATTTTTTTCTGACAGAGCTAAAAAGCACCAACCTACCTCTGCAGACAATAAACAGGCAGAGGACATTGCTCCCAATCAGGAACAATATCATTGAAACCACCTACAACATGGTAGATGATACAGACAACCCCTACACCATGGAGGAACTTAACACGGCCCTTGCAAAAGGCAGAAAGGACACTGCCCCTGGAGCCAGCCTCATCACATACAGCATGCTGAGGAATATGGGAAGTCAGGCCAAATTGGTGTACTTGCACTTAATTAACAGAACAAACACAGAAAGACTACGCCCAACTTCATGGAACCAACAGGATACTAAACCCATCCCAAAACCTAAGGAACCAGACACCTACCGACCCATAGCTTTGATTACCTGCACCGAAAAAGTAGCTGAGAGAATGGTACTCAGCAGACTGCAGTGGAAAATAGGCCAATTATATCACCACCTATATGCCTACAGGAGCAGCATAGGCACTCAAGAATATATCACAGACGTCCTTATAACAATTAATGACAAAAGAGTCTTTGCCATATTCCTCGACCTCGAGAAAGCCTTTGAGCTAGCCAGCTCACCTGTCATTCTCTTTACACTTGTAGAGAAAAGAGTAAAAGGACACCTACTGGCCTCGACTCCGAATTACACACTGAACCGAGAAGCCAGGGTCACTTTCCAAGGAAAAAAAACAACCGATTTCATCACGCTAGAAAACGAACACCACAAGGAGGCATTCTAACCCCCTAACTCTTCAATATACTAATGGAGAACCTAGCCACTCTAAACCTCCCAAATGGAGTGGAAATCTTTATATATGCAGACGACATATGTATCATATGTCGACACAAAGCACATGCAAGAAATGCTACTCAAAAGGCATTGACATGACCCAGACCAAATGCAACGATCTTGGCCTAAAGATCAACACTAACAAACCAAAGCCATGGCTATAAAACATCTGTAAAACCCTCAGAACTTTACTCTGAGGGGTGAAGCCATTGAATGACTAAACCAATGTACGTACCTTGGAGTAATCATTAGTAAAACCTTATCACCTGCTCATGAAGTAATCTACCTCAGAGAGAAGACAAAGATTCGTCTATCATCCATGAGACGAATGACCTCCCTCGAGCAAGGAGTATTAAACAACCTCCTTAGACTGTTTTATCTACAAGCAATTCGATCCTCACATTGATTATGCAGCACCTACTCTCACCACAATGATTGACACCCAAAAGAATAATTAAAAGTAGTGCAAAATAACGCCATGAAACTCATCAGTGGCTCTCTAATCTGGACAAGACTCTACTTACTGAGAGCAGAAACCAACCTAATTCCCCTATCAGCTAGGATTGACATTACGAATAGTAGTATTATATTCAAGTCAATCATTGCAGACAGGACAAGCCCACTCAACAACAAACTGAAAAGACTTCTACCTCTAGCAGAAGAGGTAGACCCACTGAATTCTCATGCAAAGAAACTTCTAGACACACTCAGAAGGATGGTAATGCAAAATGAGGCCCATAGAACAAAGGGACAACAAATGCACGAAGGCTACAGCACTCCTGCCCCTTAGGCTCAGGACCCCTTCAAATACAACTTTTACCATCATACCAGCAGTAAGCAAAGCCCTCTGCACACCAGAGCAACTCACTGAAGCTGCAAAGAATGCAATCAGGAACACACCTGCACCTAACTTCTACTATACTGATGGATGACTGGACCGCGCAATCCCTGCAGCAGCTGATGCAGTTGTCTCCCCATCAGGATATAGAGAAAATTGGAGACTTTCTAACCATACCTCCACACTACAAACTGAGTTAGTGGCTATTGCAAAAGCCCTAGAACACTCAGCTAACCTACAGTATGGAAACACAACAACCCATACAAATTCCAGATGAGCCATCCTGGCCCTCAGCAACTAGGAACCCACAGAGAATGTTTGTCCAAATCCTAGCCTTAGGTCACCAAAGCAACAACTGGCAAGTAACTTTGAATTGGATTCCAAGCCACACCGGCATCTAGGGCAATGGCGAGGCCGATACCTTAGCCAAATCAGCCTTAATATGCCAGACAATAAGCATTACTCTGCAACCCTCGCTTAAAACCATCAAGAATCTAATGGCAGCCTACTGCAACATCCAAAAGACTAGCGAAGTAAGGCGACCCTGCTTAGATGGAGCAAGATCTGCAAAGTGGTATATTTAACCTACACATATACTACCACACGCCATTGCAAGGAAAACACAATGCCAGGAAGCTGTCATCATCTGTGGACTGCGACTGGGATATCAATGCAGCTGGCAAATCATCCTAGACAACGGTGAAGACCCAACAACACAGCATAGACCAATAAGACCGTGCAATTACTGTGATCAAGACACAGAAGAACCGCTATAGCACTACCAACTGCACTATCAAGAAACAAGCCTACTTCGACAGGATCTCAACCCCAACAATCCTGCAACTGCAACAGCAATTGACAGACATATAATTGCTAATGTTGATGTACTCTCAGCCTTTCCCCTCCACCAAGGTAACGTAATAATATCACCAGTATTCAATCTAAATAACCCTCTCAACTTCTCGTTGAAATCAAAACGATTGTTGTCGGCTGAGGCCAATAACTTTTACTCCTTATAAGGAAACAATTTTGCTCTCCTGACCTTCCTTTCAACGATGAGGGGAAGGGCAGAGCCATTAGCGTTTTAATTTTTTTTCTATTTATTTATTTTTAACACTTCACTTGCAATCTCTCTCTTTTCAGTTCAGGTATCCCTTCTAACCACTAATTCCCCGATGTCTCAATAATCACAATTACAAGTAATTTTTATTTTTATTTTTGTTCTAGTTTTACAGGTGCTGGAATATTTTATTCCACCCTTTCCCCTAGTACTAGAGCAGCTGCTATTCCCTTCTTTTCAAGCTCTCTCTTGCACAGCTGAAATCTCACACTATACCTCTACCTACTAACTTAGGCTTAAACCACTACGAAGTTTTTTACTTCACCTATACCAATATCTCTAACTAAAACTTTTCAACTCCTTCCGAGCCCTCCTACTTATTGGGACTTACTACTATAACTCTTTTTCTCTAACTAAAGACTGGAGCCAGTGGGCTCCTGGAAAGGACATCCCCTTTCCACTGTCACCTTCTTCACTCTCTACACAGGCTTTGAACATCGCCTGTTACCATCCTCAACCACAAACCTAACCCAGTATCCTAGAATAAAAGTTGCAGAATACTCCTTACCATAATTACCTATCCCCAAAATCCTACCAAAACACCTGGAAGCTACATAAATACAAGAACCTGTGTCTGGCCAAAAGGGCCAGACAATCTTCAACAACAACAAAAGTAAGTTACTTAGTTGCTTTCATCTGCCTTTGAGTCACAACCTCCTCTCGGCCGTCACATTACAGTCAACTCACTTCTCTAGAAACTCAAAAGTATAATAAAGAAGGATATCCAATTAAGGTTTTTGCTCTTACTTTGAGAAACTTTGCGAAATTAGTTTTAGCTTTGGTTTGACATCTTTGTGGATAATTTTATAATGCTTTTGCTCATCCAAATTTACTTTTCTACTATTTTTTTTTATCTTTATCTTTTCTTATCTTTTTATTATATCTATATTTTTCTACTAGTCAGATCATGTTCTTTGGTGACATTAAATTTGTCTTTGTGTGTAGCACTGTTCCTCAAAGTGGTGTGTGTGTGTGTGAGAGAGAGAGAGAGAGAGAGAGAGAGAGAGAGAGAGAGAGAGAGAGAGACTTGTCTAATTTCTCAGAGCAACACTTTCTTTACCAATACCTTGAAGCTCATGGTAAGAGGCGTATCACCTATTTTTTTTTCTTAATTGAGTAATCAAAAACCTTCAAGAAGTTAAACGTTGTTGACCAATAACTCGTCATCTAAAACACTTACTGAATTAGAAGATCCTTGAATCTTTTATCAATCATGAGCTGGAATGACTTAGAACATATACTGTATATTTGTTTTTGAATTTTGTTTTAGCTCTAGTCCCCTCTCTATTTGAGCGCCTGATTTCTCTCTGTTACCCTGATGTATTAATTGTAAATTCCACATATCAAAATTAAAAAAGAAGAAGAAGAAGAAGAAGAAGAAGAAGAAGAAGAAGAAGAAGAAGAAGAAGAAGATAATAAAATGGATCTAGGCTGCACTGAAATGATGACATTTCTGCCGGATAGCATCATTTTACACAGCGAGAGGATGAGACAATAATCAGCACTAGAACCATTAGAGCTCACAAAATGAAATTAGTTCGGAAGAAAATGAACGAAAAGGAATATTATTCTCTGTAATATTTTCAGAAGAAACAAAAGGGGGTATACTTTTATTATTATTATTATTTTTTTTTTTTTTTTTTTTTTTTTTTTGGGTACAGCGCAAGTTGATCTACATAGTTCTGCCTATGGGTCTCCTTCTCCAATCAAGGACTGGAACCTGGATTTTAAAGAATACACATTCTACACTATTCAGGCCTTGCATATGACATCTGTCGACTTTAAAAGCTAAAGAAGCTTTTAAACAAACGTATACAAACATATTTTAAGGTTTGCCAGTTTAAAGATTTAAAGG
>NC_090756.1:71817917-71822917 GCF_036898095.1 Palaemon carinicauda
CTGAACCTTCTGGGAGAGAACTGGGTCCGGCAGAGGAATCAGCTTGGGTTGTAACTTCAAGATTAGAGGAAACAAGTTGCTCCCGGGCCACCTGGGTGCCACTAGGGCTGCTGTTCCTTAGAAGGTCTTCAGCTTGGAGAGAACTTTCAGCAGAAGGTTGGGTGGAGGGATCAGGTAAATCTTGGACCCTTTGTTCCAATCCAGGGACATGGCGTCCACCGCTTCCGCTCTGGGGTCCTCGTATGGGGCCACGTAAAGAAGAGGTTGTTTGTTGTCGCTCGTCGCGAAGAGGTCGATTTGCAGTTCCGGGAATTGACGGGTGATGAAGGAGAATGAGTCTGCGTCTAGGGACCATTCCGACTCTATTGGGGTTGTCCTCGATAGAGCGTCTTCCGTCACATTGGGGAATCCTTGTAGGTGAACTGCCGAGAGGTGCCATCTTTTATTGTCCGCTAGGCGGAACATGGGCAGTAACTCTTGGTTGAGTTGGGGCAATCTTGAGCCCTGACGTTTGAGACATCTGAACACAATGGTGCTGTCCAAAGATAGGCGGAGGTGGATTGAGTGACATGAAGACAGCTTCTTCAGAGTAAGAAGTACCTCCATGGCCTCCAAGATGTTGACGTGAAACGTCTTGAATAAGGGAGACCATATTCCTTGAACTTGTCGTTGAATGGGAGTGATCCCCCATCCTTCTGGCGAAGCATACGTTTGTATAACGACCGACGGAGACGGTGGGTGAAGGGGAACTGATCCTCTCAGGTTCTTTGCCTCCGACCATGACTTTATGAGTGAGTGAAGTCTGGTTGGCAAAGGTCTCTTGAGATCTCTTTGAGCGATGATGCGTATCTTCTCCAGACTCCCGATTTAGTGTTCCTAGCACTAGGTCTGTCACTGGGGCGAAATGGAGGGAGCCGAGCACCTGTTCCTGTTGTCGTCTGGAAATCCGTTTGGATTTTAGAAGTCTCACGACAGATCACGCTATTTCCTTCTTTTTCTCTAGAGGGATGGAAAAACGGTGTGACTGAAGGCTCCAATGGATTCCTAGCCATTGAAATTCTGAGCTGGAGACAGTCGAGACTTTTGGGTGTTGATTTTGAAGCCCAGATGTTCCAGGAACTGGGTCATGTTGAGTCCAAAGGGCAAGGCTCTGAAAGCAGACTACCTTTTCTGAATCCTGAATTCTAGGTAGGAGGAGGCCTGGTGATTCATTGGAATGTGCCAGAAGACGTCCGCTAAGTCTATTGAGACTGTGTATGCCTTGTGAGGTAGTAGGGCTCTTATATGTTGAGGAGTTAACATCTTGAATTTGTTGTTCGCTATGAACTTGTTGAGAGAGGACAAGTCCAGAATGACTCGGTGTTTGTCGGAGTCCTTCTTGGGAACACAGAATAGTCTTCCCTGGAACCTGGTGGACTTTAGCCTCTTGATCACCTTTTGTTAAAAAATTTTAGGACATATTCTTCCAGGACAAGGGGGGGGGGTGTTGGAAGAATTGGAGAAAGGTTGGAAGTGGTGTTTCCCAGTTCCATCCTAGTCCATTCTTGACGATGCTGTGAGCCCAAGGATCCAAGGTTCAACGATCCTGAAAGTGGCCGAGTCTTCTTCCCACCGGAAGCATTTCATTGCTTCTGGTTTCCTGAGGGTTTTCCACCTCGGCCGCCTACTCCCTTTCCTCCTCTCCCTCTACATGATGTCGAAAGGTGTCCTCTGCCGAAGCCTCTACCTTTAGGACGAAAGGTAGTAGACTGCCTTTCTTAGGCTGGTGTGAAGACTGGCGACTGAGACACCACCGACTGAGGGACCAGTTGAAAGGTCTAATGTGGCTGAGCCACCAACTGGGGACTAGCAGGTGCCGGAAACTGGCGTTTAGTCTGACGCTGCTGGGGTCGGGGCTTGTTTGATTTCTTCTTAGGTTGGGGCCCTCATTCTGAGAAGATTTCCTCTTTTTTGACATGCCCCACTTGTTGAGAAGGTTCCGGTTCTCAGTGGCGGGTCTGTCAACGATCTCTTTCACGAGGTCGTTAGTGAAGAGATCTTTCCCCCAAATGTTGGAGGAAATCAGTTTCCGAGGTTCGTGTTTGCTTTGGCATCTGAAAACACGAATTCTCTACAGGCTCTCCGGGCCTTGATGAAGCTGTAGAGGACCTTCGTCAAGGTGGCGAGATGGGACTTAGCAAGAACCCTGTAGAAGCGTGGGACCCAAGTGTCCCCGGCCATTGTCTCAAGCTACACTTGATAAGAGAGGGAGGCAGCCAGCTTCTCTTTTCTGTCCTGCTCCCAAAGCAGAAGGTACTTGGAGAGCTTGGGGAGGTTCTCATTAAACAGCCGTCTTGTGACGTCAGCCTCAAACTTTCCCACTGGGAAAGGTAACTTTATGTCTTTCCAGATCTTGTCGTCGGGAGGTAAAGCGAGGGAGAGGGGCCTAAATTCCTCCAATGTAGGGCAGAGTTTCCCATCCTCCACCACCTTCAACACTGCCACAGGGACTTCTCAGCAAAGGTGAAGACCATGGTGGCCGGAACAAGAAAGGATGGGTGTTTCAAGCTTAGGGCCGGCACCTTTGAGTTGGTGTAGCACTTGCTCTTAAGGCAGTTGGCTAGAAGAGCTTAAGCCTTAGTGTTGTCGAAGACAATGACCTCCTAAGGCTTGGTCTCCTCCTTGGAGACTGACTCGGACTTGAGACAGATGTAACAGTCCGGGTAAGCTTCGAAACTAGGCCAAAACTCCACCTCTTCAAGGGGAACTGCGCCCTGTTTATCATTGATGAAAATCTGTCCACTCGTGATGGGCATGTGTTCTCCATGCCTCCAGGGGTTGGTCATTGAGCAGAGGGGAAGATCCTTAATACTGATCTTCTTCGTCATCTGTTTCGACAGACGGAGGATCTCCCTCTTAAGGTCCGTGTGTCCTTGACGAAACCTCTTATCCCGGAGCGCCATAAGGCCTGGAGAGTATCCTGGTTGGCCACTACTGCGGGCACATGAGTGGAAGAAGTAGAGGGGATGGATTCCGATACAGCAAAGGAATAAACTGAGGGGGCGCCGGTGACCTAGCCCTTGGATTCGGAGTCTCTAAATGCTCCTCCTCCTCCTGACCCTCGGCCATCAGGGTCCTTTCGGTGGTGTCCGACACTTCTGACACTCGTTCCATCTCACCAAGATGGAATTCTGGAAGTGCATCCGAAACGTCCGGTTCGACCGTCAGTTGGACACAGTGGATCTCAGCCTTGGAAATGACGGTATCCGCAGACGTCTTTGGAAAGAGCAAAGCTCTCATTTTCTCTTTTTGGAAGTTAGGGTCCCTTAGCGTTCTTTTGGAAACCACGCACCCATTTGTGTAGTTTCTTTCGGGCGATGTCCCTGGCCTCCGCTGACGGGGGGTCCTTGAATGTCTCGTAGAGCAGGTCTTTGCAAACAGTGCAAACCTGTGGGTTCCTATAATGTTGAGTCCCTTGGGAGATGGAACAGCTGGCGTGGGTTTGGCATGCAAGGTGGCCGTAGAAATCTGGGCATCGAACGCTGCACAATGAGGTACTCCCCCTGTGAAAGAAATAGCCACATAATTATTTGGAAGTCAATTACAATGACTTAAAGTAATCTTAGATTACTATTAAGTTATACAAACTTATTTCAAGTGTAAGCTTAGGATAGGTAAGCTATAAAGAAGCAGAAAAGACACATACTTGTGCATCCCGCCCAGTCAATTGCCATGACCCCACGTCATAACTAATCTAAGTGCTCGTGAGGAGCCTTGAGAGGAGGACGGAATATCCACATTAGATAAAGTGAAGTTTAGACTTCCTCTGGGGAATTAGTCATGGTGGTAGGGGGGTGGGGGAAGTTGAGTTCATTCAGCATAGAAGAAAAGGGAGAGAATGATTCCTCCATCTTCAGATTAGGTCCTGGCAAGGGGCTGTGCATGGATGCACAAAGTATGCTGGAAGAATTTACTGCACAACTATACACCATAGTTTACAGTCTAGGGTATGTACTATACCATATATGTACTGGCTATCGTATATAGCTATATGATAGTCGATGCCGGCACTGGGCCGGCAGGGGAGAAGTGACAGTCCACTGAAGTAAAATGATTAGGTGGTTCCGGCAGCGCAACGGCATGCCGGAAGCGCGCCGGGCGCCTGCAAATCTCCATCGAGGGGATAGCCTTCCCATCCATCAGTGTATGTGGCAGAGAGAGGGCGAAACCTCTGATTGATGTCAGTCGGCTGCCCCCGACAGCCGGCAAGCAAACGGCAAAGGTATTCCAACACTGATGTCAATCGGTGAGACAGAGAGGATACCGGTTTCCACTGACAGCTGTTGCCGGCAGCGTAGAGGCTTCAGTGGACCGGCGCTGGTAGAAAGAGAGAAAGGATAGGGAGGAGAAAGAGGAAAAGGGCAGTAACTCAATACCCAAAACTCGTCTTTCTCCGGAAGGAGTGTTCAAATGAAAGGGAGAGGGTAGCAAACCTTTCATCCAATCGCAACAGAGCCAGCAGCCGGCTAGAGTTGCGGGTGGCAGCCCAAGGGAGGACCGAGGAACACTCTAAGATAGGGAGGCTTTCCACCAGCAGACCGACCTGCTGTATGCTATACCATAGTTCGACTATATGCAGGAAGAGTAGCAGTCCGGACTAACCCATGAAAGGACCGAGCCCAACCCACAACCAGCCGGCACGCTGTGGAGATGTATGATGGCAGACAGAGGTTTGATGGCTAGGCCAACACACAAGGACAGAGGTGAGAGGGGCAAGGGTCCTAAGGAGGAGTGTAGGAGGAGGCGTAGACCGCACCGAAACATCAAAGGGGGGGGGGGGGTTCTGTTTCAGGGCTAGCACTAGAATATATACCCTTAGGAAGCTACTGAAGGAACCTTCCATCAGGATGTCATGGCTTGAGCCCAAACACACACACACACACACACACATATATATATATATATATATATATATATATATATATATATATATATATATATATATATATATATTGTTAGGT
>NC_090756.1:71827917-71832917 GCF_036898095.1 Palaemon carinicauda
ACAGGCGTTTAATACCTTGAAAGATGAACTGTGTAGGTCTCCTATCTTAAAATTTCCTGTATTCGGTAATGAATTCTTCATTCCAACAGATGCCTCAGACCTAAGAGTAGGTGGGGTATTGCTTCAGTAACATGAAAAAAAAATTTTCCCGATAGCTTTTTATTCTCGAAAACTGAGAACTTCCGAAAGTAAGTATGCAGTATTAGACAAGGAAGGGCTAGCTATTGTTAATTCACTAGTGCATCTTAAGTTTATAATATATGGTCATCCCGTTAAGGTTCTTACTGATCATAAACCACTAACTGACTTCTTTAAAGACTTCAGTCACAGCACCAAACGAACTCGGTAGCATTTGATCTTTCAAGACTTTGGCGCGAGAATCAGGTATTTACCATGGAAAGCAAATATCATTGCTTATGCATTATCATGCAACCCCGTGTCATCTTGTACGGAGCCTTTAGCTGAATTAATAGATATATCAACATCCATGCCTATTGTTAAAACTATATCTGAACAAGAAGATCTGGGCTGGAGCGGTGAATTATTACAGACTAAGCAAAGAAAAGATCAGAAATTAGAAATTAATTATAAATGCTTTGGAATACAATCATAAAGAAATGGAATATATAAAGAATACGCAGCAGAATTATATAATCAAAGACAATATTCTCTGTAGATTCGTGACAAGGAAAACACGCAATACACCACATGTAACTAACGACCAGGTAGTGGTACCAATCTCACTTATATCCACTGTCCTAAATTGGTTGCATGCAAATCCATTGCATGGACACCCGGGGTTCTCCATGATGTCACAGAAAGCCAAATCAATGTTTTATTGGCATACGATGCTTACAGATATAAAAAAAAACATAGCTAATTGTCACACATGTCAGGAAAACAAAGGGTATACGAAAACACCTGTCAGTCTAGGGGCTTATCCGTGCCCAATCAACCCTTTGAAAGAATACATTTAGATTTGTTAACAGGATTTTACGAGTCAGACAGAGGAAATAAGCACCTCTTAGTAATTGTAGATGCTTTAGCTCGATATACGGAACTAATAGAGGTTAAAACTAAAACTGCGATTGAATGCACTAGGTAGTTTTGCGAGTGTTACATTTGTAAACATAGAATTCAACACATGATAATCTCAGACTCGGTGGAGAATTTAGCAATCACTTTCTTACCTCATTGTGTGAATTCCTTAGCATATAGAAAAATCAATACCATGATCTATCACCCAGAGTCGAATGGGCTAGTGGAAAGAGCGAATAGGAAGGTTTTTAACATATTAAGATTAACACTAGGGGGATCAGATCCCAACTGGGATATTGCAATACCTGCGGTACTAAGTACTCTGAATCACTCATATCATATATCAAATAAAATGTCGCCGCACGAGGCATTGTATGGTACCCCAGTTAGAACGCATTTCCATGTATTAACGCCTACAACTAATTTATCAAATCCTTTAAAAGAATGTATAAATGCAAGAAAAAGTTATTTAGATATCCTTCAAAGAATTAGAAGAATCACAAATCATAATGAAAAGGAATCATGATAAAGTAGCGAAGCCAACTAAAACATATACCGTTGGTGATAATGCATACATACAGGTAAATGTACGTAAATGACTCAATTATAAACTAACACCTAAGTATGAAGGCCCATTTAGCATTTTGGAAATATGAACGGCCAATAGATTCAGAGTACAAAATGTATCCCAGCCCACTGATGAAAGAATTATACCACTGGCTCACAAAAGAAATTAAAATAAGAGAAAGTGAGGGAATTTTTTTTCTTTATCTATGAAGTTTATATAACATTTTTTCTTCTTAATACAGGAGTAATTACATATATTTTTCTCATTATATGATTCCAGGATGAAGTTTTTATTGTTAGGAGTGATATTGTTCGCTCAGACATTTTTCTTGTGTGGGAAGAGCTCTAAAACTAAAAGTATAGATTTTAAATATGGCACTATAGTAGAGAGACAAGAAGACGTTTTTATTACATCAAGTAACGTAGTTGTTGAAGTACGCATGCAAGCAATTTTTCTCTCAGAGAATGATGTCACTAGCTTAAAGAGATCCAACTTCAAGGTTTGCTGTTTCATTAAATAAAATGCATAGAAGACACTTTCCTTTTAATACAGAGAGTTCGCTTGCATCGACACTAAAAGTTGCAGAGATGCTATCCGACGATTTGCAAAATAAAACTTACGAGGCAGAATCTTTGGCTCGTGACCTTTTGGTGTAGATAGTAAGACACGATAACCTTGAAAAACGTAACCCGTTTATTTTTGCTGCACTAAACGTTTTTGGTTCTATTGCAAGTTTAAGCTTAGGGATTTCCAATCGTCTTAGGATTAATAATCAAAATAAGAAAATTGGGTTTTTGACTCATAAAAATGAATTGATCTTATCAGAACTAAGGAATCAGTTAACTTCAATAAATCAAATTGTTAGTTTCGTGAACGAACATTCTAGTAATATCAGTCAGATTATGGAAGTACAAGATTTGTTGGCAACGTTAACATATTATGATTCAAAAATAGATCATATCCATAATAGAATTGCACATTTCATTGAAAAATCAAAAGACTATGTGGAAGCTATCACATTAGCGACTTTAAAGGTGTACTTTCACTGCATTTTTTGCCGATAAGAGACTTAACGTTAATTGTGGAGAACGGAAGGGAGAAATTAGGTTATATTCCTTTGTTAGACGCACGTAGGTTAGAATTTTATTACAGCCTAATTACAGTAAGCGTTGAAAATCACAGGATTATGATTACAATTCCCTTTGATTCTTCCGATGCCCGGCAATGTTACAGGATCTCACTATTTCCGACTTTCATGACGAATCACTCAAATCTAGTAATATCCAGTTTGACAGGACACTATTAATTTCCCCAGACAAGGAAACATATAGGTCATTAAAGACTTAAATCAATTAACTTACTGTTCAGCACGTAATCAATAAAAAAAATATGTACAACTGACTCCCTTGAATTCCATAAAAACTCAATGGATTCATGCGAGTTAGGTATAGTGCTAGACGGTGCTCTCTCCCATACACATGAAAATTGTCTGAAAAAGCTTTATCCCTTTGACAATAATAAGTTCAATTGCAGACTGAACAACGGCTCGTGGATATAATACGACAAGGTCGGCTTCAATGTATCATGCCCGGACGGATCTATGTCTTATTCCCAAATCTTCGTTGCAGCAGATGGTTGTATCGGTACGTCCCCGAATTACATGGTCCGTGAAATCAAGAGTATCATCAGAGTACGGGCCTACTTCGCAAACTTTACATGGTCGACTATAATTCCATCTTTACCTCTCCCATACAATGCACGAATGTCTAAGTAGTTGATGAAATTAACCGAGATGGACCAGCCGACACCGACTTATGTAGACCTTTGTTTCTACATGTTACTAGCAGCAATTAGCGTTACGGTGATGATATTTATCGCCGTTAATAACTTTGTTTGGCGTAGGTTAAGAACGAACAAGATGGAGATCAAACAAAACATTTTGCCACGTCCAGAAAAAACTCATATTTTATTTACACTTGAAGCTGTTTGAAACTGACCCCTTCATTCGCTCAAACGAGTACAATTGTCTTGAAAAAGTGTTGTGCACGGAAGGCAGTTAGTACGCTAGTATTATGTAGTTGAAGAGACTCTTGAGCATTTGCATGTTAAAAAACGTAAAAAAAAAAAAAACATTTAAAATATAAATCATTATTTGGGCATCTAATAAAATATATAAGCCCTAAATGTTAAAATAAGGAATCTATGGACATATAATCCCTATATATAAAAGTAATATATATATATATATATATATATATATATATATATATATATATATATATATATATATATGTATATATATATATATATATATATATATGATGTATTATAGCCACGAAAGGAAAAATTAAAAAAAAATGTATTGGAGTTAGTACTTTCATCCACTCAAGACATTATCAAACTCACGACATTATCAAACTAAATTTGATAATGTCCTGAGTGGATGAAAGTACTAACTCCAATCAAGTTTTTTTCCATTTTTCCTTTCGTGGCTATAATACATTTTATTTTCATTCCGTGTCAGCTTTCGTGATTTCTACACACACACACACACACACACACACACACACACACACACACATATATATATTATATATATATATATATATATATATATATATATATATATATACACGAAACCATGGTGCAGGTACGTACCAGGAATTCGTGTTTGTGCCCTAAAATTATATCTTTACCAAGGTAACAAATATTCTTTATTAGTTACCGTATTATAATGATTAATATTTTTGACAAAGGTAACAACTATTCTTTAACAAGTTACTGAATCATATGTATATCAGTATTTTTTTTAATTGGTACCATATAATCGTTTGCTAGCAATGTACCATATATATGCATTTTTGCTTTTTGATTTGAAAATATCTGTTGGGTATGTGATTTTCTTTTAAATGTATCTATTTGAACATTCATCCATAACCATTTGCGTATGGCTAAAGTTAATATATATATATATATATATATATATATATATATATATATATATATATATATATATATATATATATCTATATATATATATATATATATATATATATATATATACATATATATATATATATATATATATATATATATATACTATACTGTATATCCAGTCACACTCTCAGTAAATATATTTTGAACGTGTCATTAAAATTCAGTTAATTGAAAGTAGCTGACCGAGCTAATGTAATGTATGTAAAATTTCATATTTAAATCCATGACCTATGAGGTCAATATGTAAGTTAGGAGCGAGTGTGAGAAATGCCATAGTCAGTCCTAACCAGGATGCGAAACTTAAGATACTGCTATTCAAATGCAATGTAACATTTTTCATGAAGATTAAACACAACCAAGCCTTGAGAAAGAGTTGTCTCTTGGACGGATATAGGTA
>NC_090756.1:71837917-71860417 GCF_036898095.1 Palaemon carinicauda
ATTCTTATGCTGTCTGGAGACATTGAGCGAAATCCGGGACCAGTACGTCCTAGATTTCGTCAATGTCGTCTTCTGTATTGCAATATTCGTGGTCTTCATGCAAATATCCAAGACCTTACAGTTGCGTCCAGACAGTATGATATTCTTTTGTGCTCAGAAACTTTGGTTTCTAATATGAGGCACTCATCTGAGCTCCTTATAACTGGTTTTAAGAAGCCAATAATGTTGAAACGTGATGCCATCCCTAGGGCCAGGGGAATGGCGGTGTATATTAGGACCGAGTACCCTGCTTCTCATAAGTCCTGCTATCAATGAGGATGTCATGAGATTCAGGTAATAAAAGTTTGTGGCAGGCATAACAACTTTTATTTGTGTTCGATCTACCGGAATCCAGACATAGATGATTCTATCTTCGATTGTCTTCTTACCATTATGGCTAAGATACAAGAAGATGATAGAAAGGCTTCTTTTGTCTTTGTTGGTGATTTTAATGCTCCCCATAGGGAGTGGTTAAGTTCTATCTCTCCTACCGATCGCCATGGCTTAAGAGCTTTAGACTTTGCCTCTGAATCAGGCTGTGAGCAAATCATAAATGAAGCTACTCACAGGTCTGGTAATTGCTTGAACCTCGTATACACTGACTCCCCTGGCGTTATAACTAGTAAGGTTGGTTCTCCAGTTGGGACATCTGATCATGCCTTGATTTCATTATTAGTGAAGACTGAGCAGCCTGTCCCTGATATATCATATTCTTGTAAAATTTATATGAAATCCCAAGCAGACTGGAATGGGATTTTACATGATCTTTTGTGCTTGAATTGGTCACAATTATATAATAGTGTAGATCCTGTTGTCCCTTTGAATGAGAATCTAGTCAACATAATTGATAGGCGTATCCCTTCTCGTGTGCTAAGGTATCGAGTGAAGGACAAACCGTGGTTCAATGATGATTGTAGACGTGCTTATTTGGAGAAACAGGAGGCCTATCATCTTTGGAAGGGGAACAGATCAGATTTGACCTGGAACAACTATACTCAGCTTCGAGCTTTTGCTCAGAGAGTTTATGCCTCAACTGAAAAGGAGTACAATTTAACCATAAAAGAAACACTTTCTGGTACAACTCAGGAACATAAATGGTGGTCTACCCTTAAATCTGCACTCTTTGGTGTAGATGCAACAGTTCCTCCTTTACTTAAACCAGATGGCTCAGTCACTCACTGTCCAAAGGAAAAGGCAACCCTTTTGGATGATGTTTTTGACAGTAAACAGAGTAATGAAAAACTTGAACTTCCTCATTCCTGTTTTCCTGAGGCTAAACTAACTAGTTTAGCTTTTCGATCTCGTGAGATTAAAGCTCTGTTGATGGACCTTGATGCTTATGGAGGTGTAGACCCAAATGGTATTTTTCCTTTGTTTTTTATAAAGACAGCAGATTTCTTAGCTCCAAAGTTATATGTTATTTTGCGCAAGTTAGCAAGAAGAGGAGCTTTTAGCACTTGTTGGAGAATTGGTAATGTTACTCCTCTATGTAAATGTGTTTGTGGTAGCTCAAGTCCCACTGATTACCGCCCAATTTCCATAACTCCCATATTATCTAAAGTTTTTGAACGTCTTCTGGCAAAACGTCTTAATAGGTTTGCTGAAGGTAATCATCTACTCCCTAGTTTGCAATTTGGTTTTCGTAAAGGCCTTGGAGCATGTGATGCCCTTCTTACAATCTCCAATGCTGTACAGAAATCCCTTGATTGTGGTCAGGAAGTTCGTATGATTGGCCTTGATTTTAGTGCTGCCTTTGACCGTGTTAATCATGAGGCCCTTGTTTTCAAACTGAAACAGTTGGGAGTGGGTGGGTTGTTTCTTAGCATTATTATTGATTTTTTAAGTAATAGATCTCAAAGAGTTGTTGTTGATGGGCACCATAGTGATTATAGGAATGTGATATCCGGTGTTCCACAGGTAGTGTTCTTGGCCCATTACTTTTCATACTATATACACATGACATGTGGTTTGGCCTAGAAAACAAGCTTGTTGCATATGCAGATGATGCTACTCTCTTTGCATCAATTCCATCCCCTGAATGTAGATCTAGGGTTGGTGAATCCCTTAATAGAGATTTAGCTAGAATTAGTGCATGGTGCAAATTATGGGGTATGAAGTTGAATCCTAACAAAACTCAAATTATGATTGTAAGTAGGTCAAGGACGGTGGCTCCTCAACATCCGGATCTCAGTATTGATAATGTTTCTTTAAATATGTATGACTCTTTCAAAATTTTAGGTGTGATTCTCGACAGTAAATTTACTTTTGAGAAACATATAAGGTCTCTGTCTTCTTCAATTGCACAAAAAATAGGCTTATTGAGAAAGTCTTTCAAGATTTTCGGTGATCAATCTATTCTGAAGAAGTGTTTTAATTCTTTCATTCTTCCTTGTTTTGAGTATTGTTCTCCTGTTTGGTCTTCAGCTGCTGATTCTCATCTTAATTTGTTGGACAGAAACTTACGGTCTATTAAATTTCTTATTCCTGATCTACATATTAATCTCTGGCACCGTCGTTCAATTAGTTCATTATGCATGTTGCATAAGATTTTTCATAACTCTGACCATCCTTTACATTCAGATCTCCCTGGACAATTCTATCCTGTTCGTAATACTAGGCAGGCAGTTAATTCTAATAGCCAGGACTTCTCCATCACGAGACTCAATACTACGCAGTACTCTAGAAGTTTTATTCCAGCTGTTACCAAGTTGTGGAATGATCTTCCTAATCGGGTGGTTGAATCAGTAGAACTTCAAAAGTTCAAAGTTGGAGCAAATGCTTTTTTGTTGACCAGGCGGACATGAGTCTTTTTATAGTTTATTTATGACATATTTGTTTTTGATGCTGTTAATAGTTTATATATGACATGTCTGTTTTGACGTTGTTACTGTTTTTAGAATGATTTATTGTTTATTTGTTCTCTTCATTTATTTATTTCCTTATTTCCTTTCCTCACTGGGCTATTTTTCCCTGTTGGAGCCCCTGGGCTTATAGCATCTTGCTTTTCCAACTAGGGTTGTAGCTTGGATAGTAATAATAATAATAATAATAATAATAATAATATATATTTATATATAAAGAGAGAGAGAGAGAGAGAGAGAGAGAGAGAGAGAGAGAGAGAGAGAGAGAGTTTGTAGTTAATGAAAATACAAGAAAGAATAATCCTGAAAATGATATTACATACAATTTTTCTTATGATTAACATACAACCTACTTATTATTCTAAGCACTACAACTTTATATCTCATTCAAATCATTGGGTGAGGCAGGGTGAACATTGCACAAGGATCATGGATCTCCGATCTCAGCGATAAAGATCTCTCTCAGAATAAGAGATTAGGCTTAATATGACGTCATCTGTCACCTGGCTGTATCATTGAGATCCTCTTAAGAGAAATTCAACATTATCATATTAGGCCCTTCTTTGCATTTCTTATTCTGTTACTTGATCCTGAAATAGGTAGTCATAATCTCTATTTTCACACACACAGACATATATATATATATATATATATATATATATTCTGAGTGGAGTACCTTAGCGTTGTGAAACGGTGTCAGTAACGCCATAATCAGCCAAGCTGTTCTAGTTAGTGCCACCCATACTAAGTTGGTTTGCTCTGAGCAATCAGATGAAAGTCACCCACCGTCACCAATCGGCACTGGCTAGCGTGGTGCTGAACAGTGGTCAAAACCCAGATATGACTAAGGGCATGTGTGAGGTCTTTTTCATGGAGTGGAATGGAAATATGTGCATTTGTTGTTGATATTATCTCCAGGTCAAGATCAGGATGAAGGAATATTGCAATTCACTAAAAGGTGAATATTTCATTAAACAACAACAACACCCATCTGAAATCTTCAGGTGATAATGCAGAATATATTATGGCTGTCATCAGAAGCTCCTTTTACTCCTTAAATTATCACGATATTCGGAAGGAAAATATTCCTTCCAACAGTCGATATTTGTTCTGGCTCAGCGCAGAAGCAGGCGTCATTGAAAGGTTCAAACACCACCAGTTTCTGTCTTGGCAATTCCTAGAAAACGGAAGTCATATTTGCCGTTTCATATAATATCTTTTGAAAGAGATTTTGCAAGTTTTTTTGAGGATGGGTATCATTGGGTATTTATATATGCAAATCGACTGAATTACATAATTTTTTGGTTTGTGAATATTTTGGAATAGGATGCTATGTTTTATATATATATATATATATATATGTGTGTGTATATACATATATATATATATATATATATAATTATATGTAGGTATATATTTATATATATGTATATATATATATATATATATAATTATATATATATATATATATACATGTATGTGTAGGTATATATATATATATATATATACATATATGTGTAGGTATATATATATATATATATATATGTATATATATATATATATATATAGAGAGAGAGAGAGAGAGAGAGAGAGAGAGAGAGAGAGAGACACTAGAATATCAATAGAGAGATAAAAAGAATAAAAGGATAAAATACCATTAAAAAAGTTAATTGCCCAAGTGGCGTCCTCTCCTGTGATGCAGATCGAATGAGGAAGGAGATTATATAATACAGTATATTAAAAATTTAATTAGATGAAAGATGAAAAGGGAGGAAGGAATATAAACATTACAGTCTTTGGTTAATATATAATTTCATTTATTTTAGAAATTAAGGAAAATGTAATATGATAAAGTATATCAGTTGCAAATCTACCGATTTAGATATTCATTAGGATTTTTAATCGGAAAATATCAGTTTCTCCTCTTTTTTCAATGTATAAAATAGGAAATAAAAAGATGATAAAGTACTTCAGTAGAAAATATACTGATTAAAGATTTTGATAGAAGATACTCATTAGAAATATATTCTTATCTTTGTTTTATAAAAAAATTAAATGAAAATAATTTTTACTATTGCAGTAGAATATTTTTGGATAAAGAAATTCTGATTAAAAATAATTTTTTCCCCTTTTTTATTGTTTATGAAATAAGAAAAAAAAATCAGGTAATATACAGTATACTGGAATAAGAAATCTGATTAAAAATAATAATTTGAAAATTATACAACGTCCCAACTGGTCCACAGTACTTTTCTTTAACGGCCTCACAATTTTGTATATATGGAAATTGTCCAAAACGATATGAGGAATCGATTATATCTGGCTGTGCGAGAATTAAACGAAATTGTTTTGGTTTTATTTGATTGTGAAAACATAAGTCTTTTAATGTTACGGTAACCAACTGTTAAGGTAATGGTTTTTAGATTGAATTTTATAGGAGAATTTGAAATTCAGGTTTTACTATTTACGAAGGTTTCATAAGCAATATAGGGATTAAGAGAGAGAGAGAGAGAGAGAGAGAGAGAGAGAGAGAGAGAGAGAGAGAGAACTCTCCTCATCTGAATGTTTTTGTCTTATGGACAAGAAAGGCAGAATTCGTCTTCCACCTCAAAACTGGAAAGGAAATGCAGAATGGAATAATATGGTTCAAGTAACCCGAAAATCTAGTCGGAATTTGTAGGTAATATTAGTCATACTCTATATTACTAGTATTACACGACCCGTGAAAAATGATGGGTAAATATTTACAAAGATATGTACACAGAAGCACACGAAGTTTACTAATTATAACATGCTGGTTTGGCAATTTGTGGAATAGTGGTTTCCTAATAGACCTCTCGGTGTATGACTACGCCCTCTCCCCCCTAGCCAAGGGATGGGGAATGACCAAGTAGTTAAATGTCCGGTAATGGCGCAGAGCGTGAGTCACCAACATCATATAATAGTTTCCCGTTTGGAAGGAAAAGATGAAGATAGTTTTTCAGTGTTGACATTTTGGCTCTGAAGGAATTAAGTGAGACGTTGCTAGTTTGAAGGCTTTAAAGGCCGCTCATGAATGGCAGAGGAAAAGACCATTGCCATTGCCTAGTGATCCGGACAATGCCTTAGAGACTGACCAAGCCCATCTTCGTCCAAGTTAGGACCAGGGATGGCCAAACAATGACTGTAGTTAACTCATCAGGTAAACCTACAGGTTCTCCCATAATTCCCATCCTTATTTCAAAAGGATGGTTAGGTAGCACACACTAAAGGAATTATGGAGTTTTAGCGGGATTTGAGGAGGGCAGGCCAGTCTCAACTTGATGCTGATCCCAAGCCCGGGTAAATGGAGAGTGTTGGCGGCAGGAAAGGCATCCAGCCATGAAAAATTTGCCAAAACCAATGTAGCCAGTGGACACTGTGAAGAACGACCCGACATGAAAGTGGAAAAAGATGCAGACAAAGAAGAAGAAGAAGAAGTTTTAAGGTGGATATTATTAACAAAATCTAATGAAAATATATTAATGCTTACTTTCGGAGATTATCATTGGGATACTGAATGAATGACGAAGCAAATTAAAATAATACAGGAAAGTCTCTGTGGAAAAGAATTAATGATAAAGAACATATTTTTTCATTTCTTGCATTTTTAATGTTCACTTTTCACACAAGTACACACAGTATATATATATATATATATATATACATATATATATATATATATATATATAAATATATATATATATATATATGTATATATATATATATATATATATACATATATATATATATATATATATACATATATATATATATATATATATATGTATATATATATATATATATATATTACATCATTAAGCCATATCGATCGCTGTAAAATTTATACTTTTGCCGCTAATTGACTAAGTGTAAAAAGAAAAGAAAAAAAAATGAGCTGCCACATCGACGAAGAGACATCAAGTTGAAGATTTTTGTAATAAATATTTTCATTTTAATGATGTTAGAAGTCAGGAAATTTCTTTTTCCATGATAAAATGACTGTCTTACTTCCTCACCAGTTGCTACTCAATTCAGCGTTTAATTAAAAAATGATGCGTCAAATTTATTTTCTTTATACCGGAGAAAACTGTGAAAGTTTCCGTCAGAATTGAAAATGTATAATAGAATTCATTCATTGGTACGGAGAGAGAGAGAGAGAGAGAGAGAGAGAGAGAGAGATTAAAAATTTTTATGTCCGTGTATTGAAGAAAGCAAGAAAGAAGAGCCAGGGTTTATTTCATGAAGGAAATATCTTGTAGGAGAGAGAGAGAGAGAGAGAGAGAGAGAGAGAGAGAGAGATTAAAATCTTTTATGTCTATGTATTAAAGAAAGCAAGAAAGAGAGAGAGAGAGAGAGAGAGAGAGAGAGAGAGAGAGAGGGGACATAGCAGTGATAATTTTCTACAGAGAGAGAGAGAGAGAGAGAGAGAGAGAGAGAGAGAGAGAGAGAGAGGTTTTGGAAGCTCTGCTTATGAAAGATAAAAGAGAACAAGTTCTTTTTGAAGTTGAAAATTCTCGTCTAAAATATCCATCGAAAGATTTTTGTAACACCAAATATTGAACTTAATATTCGTTTCTTTGATTGCATTAGAAGGTTGACTGTGTACCAGCCGTCTGTCACGCCATTGTACATAGTAACGACATTTCTTTTTATTTGTTTATATTATCCTTTGTATTTTCGCTCTCCCCTCGCACTGAGAGGGACCCAAATAAACATGTCTGATTTTCTTACAGGTATCTGTTAACAGACACGGTCGTCGCTTGAACATGAAATTGCCTGTTACGTTTTATGTCCTTCTTGCCCGGACTTGATGTAAATATAAGCTGGTGTTCTAAAATAGTAAATAAAGTGACTTAGTTGCTTTCATCATGCCTTCCTAGTCACAGCCTATCTTGGCCTTTCACAACTGTCATATTATCTTAATATTAACCTTTAATATCTTCTCTTTAATGGAGTAAGTATCTGTACTGTATGTGTTTCATTCACAGTCATACACTGTAAAGCTATTATTATTATTATTATTATTATTATTATTATTATTATTATTATTATTATTATTATTATTATTATTATTATTATTATTATTATTATTATAAAGAATTGGTCCCTACTAATTGCAAAAAGAAGCAAGGAAAAGAAGACGATGAATAAACGAACTAAGAAAATTCACGGTACAGTCTAGCATATTAGTATCTAATAGCTACCATGCAATTTTTGCCATCATACTATTTTTCTCTTTTTACTACACTTTAATTCCTATACTGTACATCCAAATCTTTATCCTTTCAATGTTGTTAGTGGGAAGAGAGATATAAATATTCTTTCTATAGTAATTGATCAAATTACTCTCACTCCAACACCTTTATTACTGTATATCCCATGGATATATCTTGTTTATCTAACTTTTTTAGGATTTTCAAGCGATAAATTATCCTAATAATTCGGTATACATTTTTACCTATTCTTCCAAACCTTTTTTTTTTTTCTTTTTTTTTTTTTTTGGGGGGGGGGGTGGGGGAAGCAATCACGGACATGATAATATGCAGAGGATATTTTCAAGATGTTGACGTGAAATAATTTTTTTTTTTTATGGTAATTTTCTGTAAATATTTTTGCTTTGATATTTAAAACCTATGATACTACAATTTCTTAGTGAAACATGGATGTTAAATATTTATTTATATCTGTTATTAGATAACAAAATTAGTAGATTCAATTATATCAATCAGTGTTTCCAGCTTGTATTAGTTTTGATATCGATACAATTTTCACTATATCCGTTTGAGATTTTCACAGAATATAATGAAAAAGCTGTTTTCATTAATATTATGTTAATCTTATGGCACGTGATTTGATTAGCATGACTCATTATATTAATTGACATTAAATTTTGGACATTAAAGCTCATTAATTTAGATTTGACATATTTGATAATAAAACTCTTAATAATATTCAACGACCTTAAAAATGACATTATAAAATTTGCTATTAATAGGCGATAAAAGTAAGTGCATAATTAAGCTATCAGTAAATAAATTATATCTGCTAACTTATTATCAGTGATATTACTATATAATTTTCTCAGCCAGTAACTGTCTAGAAGATCTAATTTTAACTGAAAATTGTTTCATTTTCACAATCTTCATTTCCCTGATCATCATCATCATCATCTCCTACTCCTACTGACGCAAAGGGCCTCTGCTAGATTTCGC
Source organism: Palaemon carinicauda (assembly GCF_036898095.1). Classification (NCBI taxonomy): domain Eukaryota; kingdom Metazoa; phylum Arthropoda; class Malacostraca; order Decapoda; family Palaemonidae; genus Palaemon; species Palaemon carinicauda. The sequence goes on from NC_090756.1 coordinate 71,847,051, forward strand.
CGGGCGTGTCTATCTTCAGCTTTTAAATGAATACTTGTCCATTCATCATCTTTTACTTTATACTTCATAGTCCTCAGACATTTAGACCTGGGTCTTATTATTCTCTTACTAAGATCTAATCACAAAAGTTGTAGAATCTCACCACAAATTATTTGATTAAATTTTATATCATCTATTTTATTCGATTTATTTCATACAGCCTCTAAAAAACCATTTTGCTTGTTATTCCTCCCTGCAAAATAAGCTCTGTTTAAGAAGCTCTATTGCATTATATATGCTTATATAACTATTCTTAATATTAAAAGAGTCTCTAAACTTTTATACACATCTGCTATCCCATTAGGCATAGGCTTCATTGATTATGAAAGTACACTATATTATCGTTATTATCGTGTTGACTTTTTTTATCTATCACTTTTTTTAATTATCATGAATAAGTGATCAATTTTACGTTAGACCCAAAGCAACCTATTTTGTAATATAATCAAGTATTGTATTTCACTTTTTTCATAAGGTAAGAAAATAATAAACTTTTGCGTGATTTTTTTTTTTTGCATTTAAAATAAGTTAAAAGTGGTAGAAATATTTCGAAGGGTAAAGAAATTGAAAGTAAGGGGATAAACATCACGGTACTTGATTATAATACAAAAAATTATGAGGGTAGAAAAAAAAGATAATAGGAAAATAGAAATAAAAAGAACCATAAAAAGGAGAGTTTTATTATCTTCCCCTAAATATTTATGATTATGATTATTCAGTGTGAAAGCTATAAACGTAAGGATATAGATATGGCAATGACTGACGCAAGTCGAAAGAGTAAAGTGAAAAGTGTAACATTTCTTGTTCCGAAACTTGAATATAGCACTGCATATATAATTCTTTATATGAATAATACATACATACATACATACATACATACATACATACATACATACATACATACACACATACGTACATAACCATGTGTTAATAATAATAATAATAATAATAATAATAATAATAAGAATAATAATAATCAACATCATCTGTAATCATGACATAGAAGAAACTCGTTCATTTGATATCTGACGGCGACTCTTGTGAAAATGAGTAAATTCTATATCATTTATGTCGCCCAGGTATTCAACATTCAATCCACTTACTGATAATTATACTTGATTGCCAACAGTAATAGGATGACGTAATTAACATAAATGGTAGAAGTAGCTATACCGTGTTTGAATATTATATGTATGTATAAATTTTCCCTGTTATGACATCCTGCTTTTCCAACTACAGATGTAGTTTAGCAGGTTATAATAATAATAATAATAATAATAATAATAATAATAATAATAATAATAATAATAATAATAATAATAATAATAATAATAATAATATATATATATATATATATATATATATATATATATATATATATATATATATATATAAATATATATATATATATATATATATATATATATATATATATATATATATATATATATATATATATATATATATATAATATAAATGATCAGTATATGCATATACTGTACATAAGTGTGTATGTATGAAGTCTAGATCATAAAAAAATGTATTGAAAACAAAAATAACTACAGCAAAACATTTAAAATCCTATCCATGTTCCGTTTATTACGTCGAAAGAGTTGAATCACATGTACCACGGATATTCAACAAAACATTAAAATAAAATTCAACTATCATGACTATAGCAGTTTACTTGTTTGTAAGATTTTGTAAAATATTTTTAACGTCATATTTTTCAATCATAATAAAATCAAACCTGACTTTATATATTACCAAAGCAGAAGCTATAATTAATAAAGAAATTTAACTATCAAAGATTTTATATGATCTAAAAGGCAGATTATTTTGACCCCGCCCCCCATCGGCCTCAAAGACTAGACTATTTTCTACTCTATTTGGTAATATCAAGCTACTGGTCAATCATTGATCAATATTGTCCAAGAAATGCTTTTAACTGTGTTCAAGATGTCAAAAAATCTTTATTCATATCATAACATAGCTAATATGATGGTTCTTGATATAAAAAAAAAGTATAAGATTACATTTAAGGTAAGATCAATGTCTGTTGTTGTGGCCTATCGGAAACATCACTGCCTGGTGATCGCAGGACTATGGTTCGTGACCTTCTGAAGCTCGACAGTGTCTTGTAGTGTCTACAAACTTTAATATCCTTGTGAGCTAACGATCGGGACTTTAGGGAACCCTACACGTGTACCTGCTGAGTCATCAGCAGCCATTGCCTGTCATCACCTGGTCTTACGTTGAGTGAGGATTGGGCGCTGATCATATGGACATTTGGTCAGTCTCCAGGGTATTCTCCTGCTAGAGTATTGTCACTGTCCCTTTCCTCTGCCATTCACGATAAGCATTTAAACCAGTAAAAGAAGTGATTAAATCGTGTTTGTTGACCCTGAACAAAAAAAAAAAAAAGGATATTTTAAAATGAACAAAACTATTTAAAAAATTTGATCCAGTGAAACACTTCGCTTCACTGAGAAAAAATACTGCATTTCTTGTTTTGCTTAATTTACTATATATATATATATATATATATATATATATATATATATATATATATATATATATATATATATATATATATATATATATATATATATATATATATATATATATATATATATATATATATATATATATATATATAGTGCTCAAATAAATCTAAAATACCTATATGATGATCAAATAGTTGAAATGCATTGTAACTTGGTAAAAAAATTATACAGAATTCTCGCTATCCTACTTTATATCAAAATAATTGAATTTTCCTGGTGATTTGTATATATATATATATATATATATATATATATATATATATATATATATATATATATATATATATATATATATATATATATATATATATATAACGGATTTTGAGCGAAGCGAAAAATCTATTTTTGGGTGAGATCGCCATGTCGTCCTGATGGAAGTTCCTAAAGTAGCTTCCTAAGGGATGTATGTTACTACAGTGATATTCCCAGAGAATTAAACCTTCAGGTCCCAGAATTCTAACTCCTGGAGCGAATATCCTTAAAATTCTCTCAAGGATTTCGCATAATATCAGAGGATGTATTCTTGACTCGCCACATAGCAATCTGTACCCCTAATAGCGTTTACGCTTCGAGGGGGAAGTGACAGAATAGAAGGAGGGCCGTATCAAGGTTACCTTCGTTCTTGTACTACTATTGACCACCACCACAAGATTGCGGACATTCCTTGTAGCACCGGGCGATCTCACCACAAAATAGATTGTTTTTGCTTCGCTCAAAATCCGTTTTATTGGGCTCAAGCCATGTCGTCCTGAGGGAAGCATACTAGAGCATCAGTGTATCTGTGGATTTTCATCAGTGACAAAATCTTGGGACAACCTTTCTATGATCATTTGGACCAACCGAGACAAATGACATTACCGTTATCCGTCATTATCACTAATCATACACGAGGTTTGTGCTTGCTGCCCCCTACAGGGAAGAGTCAGGGAAGAGTCATTCCATACAGTAGAAAAAGAGGGTCTCAAGGTTAGCATATATTGTATGAACAAACATAAGTATACACTGGATGTACAAACCGTCTCGTAGTTTGTGAATATTACCAAATACTTATCAGTGTTTTTTATATCCATTGTTTGTGATCATACAAATATATGAAGAGTACATACTCTGGACTTTTAATCATGCAATTCTAATAGACACTTATTTTCAATAAATGACTAAGTGGATTAGTAACTAAAATGAATGTAGCATGATAACGGAATTATACATGTAACATGTAGAGAGATTATCTTTCTCTCTTGGGAAAAAAGAAATGATGAGTGCCACTCTCAGATTGAAGAAAATTTATGATAAAATTTCTCTTCATAATTCCTGTACTGGTTATTTCTATCGGCTCTCTGTACTATGTACACAGGGCACTAGTGCTATCTGTATAATTCCACACCTGGGATTTTAAAAAGAGTTAGCAGCACCATGGTAACACTTATTCAAAGGAGGTCACAATAAGAGGGATGACCCCTTCTCCCTTTAATTGACAGTCCAAGTCAATTAGCTGTTCATCGTAGAATTAGACGGCAGGTTAAATACTCTACCCGACGTCACCACATAATGCTTCATATCATGGACCTGCTTAGCATAGTGTTTTTAAAACGCTCTGTATGATTCTCATCCTGTATATGAGCGAGGACATTCGAAGTCCCAAGCAATAAACTGTTTCTGACAGTAATTAGGTGGCAGGTTTTAATACAGTACATTCCGCCACTACATAGTGCTTCAGTTTATGGACCTGTTTCACATAGTGTTTGTAAAACACTCTGAATGATTTCCATCCGGTGTATGAACGAAGACGCTCAAAGTCCATATACTGAAAGAAGTTCAGTAATGAAGCAATCTTTCTCGGATCATGACCTGCGGGAGTACTGTCAGGATCCGCTATACGAATAAAGTAGGTGACCTTCGCCTCAGTTGTTTTAGGGATCAGTTTGATCCAGAGGTTTCTCCTTTAGAGAGCAGTCCTCCTCTGAAGTCTGAAGTTATACGAAGATAGACCTTTAGACACTCTACCGGACATAGAGAGACATCTTCCCTCTGAGGGCAGATTTTCCAGGGACCCCACCTTTAAGTGGGTAGCTCATTCTTAGCGAGAAAGGTCGGATCAGGGAAGAGATTCAGTTCTCCTGTTTCTGCGAACTAAACGTGGCCCACATCTCTAGATAGGGCCACTTTTTCACTAACTCTAGCCCTTGAGGCTTTTGAGTTTGATCCTTAAGCGAACGATCATTATTGTTCATGGATGAGGCATAATGTAGGACCTTGTCCAAAGACCAAGAGATGGACTTTGGTGGTGCTGCAGGTCTAAGCCTCGCACATGCCTTCGGGATCTTATTAAAGATCTCATTCGCCAGGTCCACTTGAAAAGCATATAGAAGAGCTTTAGTCAAGGCTAACTTGCACGTAGTTATCGTGTTGGCGGCCAAACCTTGGTTATGAAGATGGATAAAGAAGAACATACATAAGTTCATTGAAATCTCTTTAAGTCCTTTCACTTTTACGAAAGCAACCCACTTTTTCATGATGACTCATATTGTCTGCCAGTTGACTTAGTGTTTTATTCTTCTAAGAATTCTATATTGCCTATTGAGATCACAAACCATTTCCTAACCGTTAGGGCGAGAAAATCATGCAATGAAAGGTTCAGGTTCTCTGTGATAAATTGAAGGCAATCAATCTCTGAACCTTAAGAAGTAGTCCAGGGTTCAGAACTAGGGACAGCCTCAGCCTCCGTTCTTTCCTCAAAGAGGCCAGACTGCTCTTGGGCTACCAGGGAGCCAAGAGAGCTACTCCTCCCTGGAAGGATCTCAGCATGTTTAGGTATCTCAGCAGGTGATTGGATGGAATGAACTGGAAATCCTAAGTCTATCCCTTCCATTTCAGAGACATGATGTCTGTCATTTTTATTACAGGATCCTTGTATGGGGCTACGTATCAAGGTAGTTCATTGACGATGCTCGTAATGTCGGACTGCAGTTCAGGGACTTGTTCCCTTCTGGGAGAGAATGGGTCTGCATCTGTGGACCATTCTAACTCTATCGGCTTGAGCCCGAGTAGAGCATCCACTGGCATATTGCGAATCGGTTGTATATGAACTGCTGACAGGCGCCATCCCTTTAGGTAAGGATGGTTAACTACACCTAGACTGTATGAGACGGTCTCTAGCATTGTCGATTACAGCGTCTCGTTATCGCTTCAGAGTCCCAGAGCAGACATAGACAATCTGATCTACGTGGAAAGAGTTTCCCCACTCATGAGAGGACCAACATAATCTTTGGACTTTCGGGCTTTGACCTTTGTTAGGGAAGCGATTAAGGAAGGACCTATATCGGTCTTTTTAGATCTGTTCGAGCGTTTGATGCTTGTTTTCTCCAGACTCTCGACGCATGTTGCAGCAGTACTCTTTAGCACTGGGTCTGTCTCTATTGCGAACTGGAGAGAGATTAGCGCTCCTCCCTGTTCGCGTTTTTGGGAATATGACTGATTACCAGAGTCTCTTGGCCGACCTTGCCATCTCCTTTTACATCCCCAAAGGAAAGGAGAATTGGTGTGACCACAGGCTTCAATTGCTTTTTCGCCATTGAAACCCTTGAGCTGGAGAGAATCGAGACTTCTAGAAGCTTATCTTGTATCCGGGATGTTCCTGGGACCGGATCATTTCCTTGGATGTTAATAGACCTGCCACATTGGGTTCTGCCCACATAAGCCTCTCGTCCCAGAACATTGTTGCCTGAACCTTTCCTAGGCTTAAATATTGCATGACTGAGTCTGCCAATTTTATGAAGATATCTAGGACTGTGTCTAGTCTGAGAAGTATCTTTCCAAGGAAAAACTTTACTTTGTGTAACCCTAATTCTAGATAGGAGGGGAGAGAGTGATTGACTGGAAGTTGCCATTAGACGACTTTCAGGTCTGGTGTAGACTACAGACACCTCTTTTTTGCAATAGGGTCCTTATATTCGGAAGGATAAACATTCTGAACTCGTTGTTTTATTTGGACTTGTTGGGTGGCGACAAGTCCAGAATGACCCTGAATTTTCTTGAGTCCCTCTCGTAGACACACAACGACCTTCCCTGAAATTCAGTAGACTATAGTTTCCTTACCACCTCTATGCTCTAGGGCTCTCATGTTAACTCCTCCAGGAGGGTTTTGGATTATAGGAGGAGTTGAGGAAATGGTGGTAGAGACCTCTCCTCCTTCCATCTTAGTCCCATCTTGATTAGGCTATGGACCCAAGGATCGAAGGTCCAGCGATCCTAAAGGAACCTGTCTTTTACTATAAGCACTCCCATGCTTCGACTGATCAGTAGGATAATATTTTCGACCACCTGCCTAATGCAGCGTGGTCACCCCAACTGTGAGATGTTGTTGAACAGGTCGAAATAAATTTCCAGACCTTTCCATCTTCCTCTCAGGTTGGAGATCCACAACCTTGGAAGACTCTTTTTGAAAGGATGCCCCACTTTTGGAGAAGTCCTTCTTTCTCCGAGGTGGCGTTCTTAATGGCTTTCCTGACTACCTCGTCAGGAAAGAGGTGTCTACCTCCAGATGTTGGAAGATATTAGCTTCCTTGTTTCGTGTTTCGCTGTCGCGTTAGCGAACACAAACTCCCTACTTGTTCTTCTAGCCTTTATAAAGGCATAAAGGTCTTTTACCAGGGTAGTCATACGTATTCTAGCTATGACCTTGAGCATGTCTGGGGTATCTTGATGAGCTGAACAGAACTCTATGTAGTTTTGTAGAGATAGGGAGGCTGCAAGTCTCTCCTTTGTCTCTTGTTTATCATGTTAAAGACACTCAGATAATCTAGGGAGATTTTCCTTAAATTGTCGACTGAGGACATTGGCCTCAAGTCTTCCTACTGAGAAGGTTAAATGGGCTTCCTTCCAGATCTTCTCCTGTCTGGGAAAGGCTAGTGACAGAGGCTCGCACTCCTTGAGTGCAGGATACGGTTTACCTGCCTCCACTGTCTCAGTGACATATTTAAATGCCTTCTTCATAAAGGGGAATGAAATTGAAGCAGGATCAAGAATGGAAGAGTGCCTGTTTTCTGGTGTGAATACCTTCGACACTGAGTAACCCGCCTTTCCTATGCTACTTGATAGGATAGCCTGTGCTTTATCATGGTCGAGAATCATAACCTCCCTTGTTTCCGTTCCTTTTCCTGACCTTGGTTCATCCTTCAGTCTAACGAAACAGTTAGGGAAAGCGTCAAAGCTTGGCCAAAACTGGATTTTGTCCAAAGGAACAGCACCCATCTTCTCCGAGATGTAGAGTTTGCCGTTTAAAATCGGCATCAACTCCGCAAACCTCCAGGGATTGGTTTTGAAGCATGTCGGAAGGTCTTGATCCATGGGTCGTTTGTATGACCTGCATTTTGCTTCCGGTTTTTCACTCTGTTTGCACAAGTTTTCTATGAAATTCCTCACTTGGCCCCATAACTGGTCCATTTCATCTAATAGAGGGATAGAAGGCAGAGATATCGATGTCGCTGGCTCTAGAGCCGGTATAGACGGAAACAATTCCAAACCGACATTCTCCCCTTCTTCCCGTGGGTGATTTTTGCCCTCCTTCCCAAAGGTTATCTGGCCTTCGGGAGATGTACCTCGTGTGTGGGAACCACTATTTCCTTACTTGCTGTTGGAAAAAGTAACCTATGCATCTTGTCAGTAGGCAGGTAAAGTCCCGGAGAGATTTTCTGAAAGCCTCCTACCCAGTTGCGTAGCTTGAAACGAGCTGCATCCCTAGTCTCTACCGACTTGGGATTCTTGAAACCATCAGACAACAAGGTCCGACATACTTTGTAAGCATACGGGTTCCAATAATGCTGGGGTTTGGAAATAATATTGCAAGGAGCATGAAACCTGCATGCATTATGTCCATAAAAACACTTACTCCTAGATTTGCAAAAGACTGCAACACATGACATCTGGTGTTCCTCCTATAAAGAAAGGAAAACAGAATGACAATAAGATTGATTATCTCGCTGATAACCAATATATCAAATGTCGTATTTTAATAGAATAGCTTAGGATAGCAAGCTATAAAGGGATAGTATGAGACACATACTTGTGTATCCCTCTGCAAGGAAATGCTGATACCTCCCATCAGTATTAAGTGTGAGGAATTCCCTTATCAAAGAAACTCTAACTGAAAAAGGGGGTTTCTAAGCCCTAGGGATAGAGAAGTGTATACTTCACTGTACCTTTCATTCTAAATACTGTGGGGTACGGATGATTGATTTCTCAATCAGCTTAAAGAATAAACACCATTCTTTCAGTATAATAGCGGCAGCAGCATAAGCTCGCCCGAGGGTACCCAAATTATGTTAGAAATAACTACTGTATAATCGTACTGTAGTTTTCTACTTGCAATATGCACTATATTTCAAATTACTGACTAGTGTATAATTATATATAGTGTGATCCATCCAATGTGTTGCCTTTATGGCAGGTATCTGACTGTAGGGTCCAGCTGGCATGATGCCAACTGGGCTTGGGAAAATTAAAAACATATATTTGTGTATCCCACCCAACCTATTTGCTGTGACCTCCCTTACAAAATTAAATCATAGAGTTTCCTGATCATGGAGACTCGAGGATAAGGGCTCTGCCGTGTAAGGGTTAGGAGTGTAACCTCCAGTCCTCGAAAATTTTAATATTGCAGGGTAACCTGAAGACTGGTTTCTAATCAGAATATTGAAGAAATTAAATTCTTTCAATATGAGATTGGGTTCCAGAAATATTTGGGTAGAATACTTAAAATATATTGGAAAAAATTATTGGTATAATATATACAGTAGCTTTCTATTTGCAGTATATCCTATACTGCAAATATACTAACTACCTGTATAAACATATACTGTAGTTCAGTCGGAATGTTGTCGGCATAGCTAGCTATCGCCGGCACATCCAGCCTGCTAGCTAAAAGAGAGAGAGATAGCATGGAGAAAAGGCTACCTAATACTGTGTATAAAAACAGTAAAAATGGATGTAAAAGTCTAATTTTACTAACTTTCTCCAAAAAGAAGGTTCAAATGGAAGGGGAGATTGTAACATTAAAGCTTCCATCCAGCTACAGTACTGTCGCCGGCAAGGTCCTGTCTATACTCTGCCGGCCGGCAGTATTAGTACAGTCGGCGTGTTGCCGGTTGAGTCAGCACCAATCTGAGCCGGCCTGGTAGGCAGCAGCCACTATTGCTAGTAGTCCAAGAGAGAACTGAAGAACCTTTGGTAACAGAAGGGACTTTCCACTCAGAGCCAACATGGCCAGCAGCTGTCGGCCAGCAGCTGCCCTGGCTGCCGCCTGCCAGCAGCCACCATGACTGCTGGCTGGCTGCTGTCATTACTGCTGGCCGGCAGCTGTCATGACTGCCGGCAGGCAGTTGTCAACGGCTGAAGAGAGGGAGTCCGGTCAATCCCTGCAACCCACCGGCAACAGTAAGGTTGCAGGGAATCGCCAACATAAAGGGATAGAAGGGAAGGGAAAAGAGGGTCCCGTGAAAGGTACAGCAGGAACCGGCCGTATAGCCTGTCCTGCCTCACCTAACAAAACTCCGTTCGTGTATTAGAACTATCACAAGTGGCTTAAGAATTCTATTCCTTATCCTAGGGTTAGATTAACGGATTTTGAGCAAAGCGAAAAATAAATTTTTGGGTGAGGTAGCCATGTCGTCCTGATGGAAGCTCCTTCGTTAGTAGCTTCCTAGGTTATAATTAACTACAGTGATATATCCCAGAGAATTTACCAAAGGTATCCAGAATTTTAACTCCTGGAGCGAATATCCCTTGAAGATTTTTATTAAGGGATATCGCATACAATCAGAGGACGTATTCTTGACACGTCTCATATCTATCTACACCCCTAATAGCGTTTTCGCTTCGAGGGGAAAAAGTGGCAAAAATATAGGAGAGCCGTAATTAAGCAACGCTCCTACTGAACTGTAAATAGGCGCCACCCCGCCGCCTTGTGGCGCCATCTAGCCATTCTTTGTAGCTTTGTAGGTGTAACAGATACAGTATATTAGGGAGGGAATCGTTATCCTTTGTCAAAAGGAGGGCGGGTCTATCAGGACGACATGGCTACCTCACCCAAACATAGATTTTTCGCTTCGCTCAAAATCCTTTTTTAAGGCTCAGGCCATGTCGTGCTGATGGAAGTTTACCAGAGCATTAATGTATCTGTGGATTTTCAATAGTACCGTTCATCTCGATATAAGTTTTCCTTTTGGCCCTCAGGACCTAGACACACTTGACGTTACCGTTAAAACGTCATTCAACTGATCATATCAGATGTTAGTGCTTCTTGCCCCCTACAGGGAAGAGTCTGGGTAGACTTTAGGAAAAACCCCGAGGGTTGTGAGTTCAAGGAACAGACTAGCAAACAGTTTGTATATTAGTGTCGTCATATACGTAAAGCATAGATTGTACTTAGATGGAATTGATCTGTGTAGGTTACTGAAGACTCTCCGGAGTCTGGATGTTGATAGAGACAGACAGGTTTATACCCATGTAGGAAACCTTATTTCAGTAAGATAGACAGTTTAGTACAATAAGTCCTTACCTGGTTGCTCGGAGCAGTAATAATTTCAGTTCCTGGTGTTTTCCTAGTTAATATTAGGATCAAAAGATGCTCTGACATATATATAAAGTTTAGAATATTTATGGCGAAATGAGAGGCAAAGATTCCTACTATTGTTTATTACAAAAGTAAAAATAGAAATCAAGGTTGTAACAATCAACTACAATTTCAGTTTATGCTGAATGAATCTGCATAGGAGCATAATTGGTAATTACATAAATAAATCAAGTTTCACCTGAAAAAAGGGAACACAAGCCACTCTATGGGAAATATGTAAAGATTTCACTATGTATTCTGTTGTTACAATGAACACTATGCATATAAATAGGAATGACACATGTGTTAGTCTATTATGCTGAATGTCACCTCTGAAGTTAGAACAGTCTTATAGTGTCGACACTAGACATATTACTCATATGATGTACCTTAAGAGTCTATCATGTACACCCTTCACTATAAAGTCCCAAATAGTGCACTGTTCTTTGTAGAGGTCTGGCAGCAGGTTTCTGAACACTACCTGCTGCCACCATGAAATGTTTAATTTCTTGAAGTGGCTTCGCATAGTGTTTGAAGAAGACTCTGGATGACTTTCATCCAGTATAAGCGCGAATGCTTTCAAACGACATAGTCTGAAAGATATCTAGGGACGAGGCGACTTTCCTCGGATCATGATCTGCGGGTGTACTGTCTGGATCCGCTCTGCGAATAAAATAGGCGATTTTTGCTAGTATCTGTTTCAAGGATAACATTGAACCTGGTGTTTCTCCCCTGAAAAGCAGACCTCCCTTACATATACATATATATATATATATATATATATATATATATATATATATATATATATATATATATATATATATATATATATATATATATACATATATATATATATATATATATATATATATATATATATATATATATATATATATATATATATATATATATATATATATATATATATATATATATATATATATATATATATATATATATATGTATATATATATATATATATATATATATATATATATATATATATATTTATGTATATATATATATATATATATATATATATATATATATATATATATATATATATATATATGTATATATATATATAAATTTATACATATATATATATATATATATATATATATATATATATATATATATATATATATATATATATATCTATATATATATATATATATATATATATATATATATATATATATATATATATATATATATATATATATATATATATATATATATATATATATATATATATATATATATATATATATATATATATATATATATATACATATGTGCGTGTATATATATATATATATATATATATATATATATATATATATATATATATATATATATATATATATATATATATATATATATATATATATATATATATATATATATATATATATATATATATTCAATCTTTCGGGCATAGGAAACTGTTTGATATGGGTTAAAGAGAAAATGTTGGATTTTTTACATATTTTCTTTTATTGACCACAAAGACACTAATAATAATAATAATAATAATAATAATAATAATAATAATAATAATAATAATAATAATAATAATAATAATAATAATAATATTAAAAGTAATAATAACAATATTGACAATAATAATAATAATAATTATAATAATAATTATGTTATATATAATGATAATGATAGTGATAATAATCATAATAATAATTATAATATGCAACTTATAAGCGGTACATTTCTTTCGCCTTTCAACCTAACAATTCATCAAATAAAGCTGAGGTTTTATTCAAGCTCTTTTCCCCTTCCAAAGTTTGGAACCAATTTTATTCAAACTGGAAGTTAACTGGAAGTGACACGGGTCAAGGCTCAGGAAACCTGGAAAATATTTTCGTTTGACTAGAATTTTAATGTTTATTAATTCTAAATCGTTGTCCAATTCCTCCTGACAGCTGCTTTTTTTTTTTTTTTTTTTAAGTACAATGGCGTCCTTAATTATTATTAGTAGCAACTTTTGTTTCCTTCATATAATTGGAAATGCAGTTATATAGAGTATAAATGCATATGCAAATTTTTTTTTGTTTATTGATATTCGTTCAGCTATATATATGCATACACTATCCATCTATGTAAAAACATATACCCATATATATTATTGACTT
>NC_090756.1:71872917-71880245 GCF_036898095.1 Palaemon carinicauda
ATTTATATCTATATATGTACATATATATGTGTATATATATGTATATATACATATATATGTGTTTAAATATATATATATATATATATATATATATATATATATATATATATATATATATATATATATATATATATATATATATATATAATATATATATATATATATATATATATATATATATATATATATATATATATATATATATATACATATATATGTGTATATATATGTATATATACATATATATGTGTATAAATATATATATATATATATATATATATATATATATATATATATATATATATATATATATATATATATATATATATATATATATATATATATATATATATACATATACATATATATATATATATATATATATATATATATATATATATATATATATATATATATATATATATATATATATATATATATATCTATATATATATATGTGCGTGTGTGTGTCTATAGATACATATGTATGTATATATATGTATATATATATATATATATATATATATATATTATATATTATATATATATATATATATATATATATATATATATATTTTTACATATATATATATATATATATATATATATATATATATATATATATATATATATATATATATATATATATATATATATATATATATATATATACATATATATATATATATATATATATATATATATATATATATATATATATATATATATATATATATATATATATATATATATCAATCTATATATATATATATATATATATATATATATATATATATATATATATATATATATATATATATAACGGATTTTGAGCGAAGCGAAAAATCTATTTTTGGATGAGATAGCCATGTCGTCCTGATGGAAGTTCCTATAGGGTAGCTTCCTAGGGTATATTACAACTACGGCGATATTCCCAGAGAATTTACCTTAAGGTACCAGAATTCTAACTCCTGGAGCGAGTATCCCTCGTGAAAGGGATATCGCGACATATCAGAGGACGTATTCTAGACACGTCACATGGCAATATACGACCTGAACAGAGATTTCGTCTCGTAGGAGGGAGATTGACGAGTTACGAATTCGGGAAAGAAAAAGGGGAGCCGCTCCCAAGGCTTCCCTATCCCCCGATTCGTATGCGTGCCTGGCGCCAATCCTGGCGCCATCTGTATTCCTTGTAGCGTACACGAGGTGCTACAGATACTGTATGTAGGGAGGGGTCCTACAGCCCTTTCTTAGAAAGGCAAGGGCGGGTCCATCAGGACGACATGGCTATCGCACCCAAAAATAGATTTTTTCGCTTCGCTCAAAATACATTTTTTGGGCTCAAGCCATGTCGTCCTGATGGAAGTGTACCAGAGCATTACTGTATCTGTGGATTCTCAGAACGTGCCGTACTCCCCGGAGGTATTTATTCCCGGTCGACTAGACCTAGAGACCTAAGATGTTACCGTTATATATCTTTTCAACTAACTATAAACTATGTTAGAGCTTCCTGCCCCCTACAGGAAAGAGTCCTACTAGACTCTGGAAAGTCTCGAAGAGTACATATATCTATGTATGAATACCAGGCAAGCTAATATAGTGGTCTCGCCCTATATTAAGTAAAGCATAGTTTGTATAGAACCACTGCGTCAATATATTGACCAGTAATCCGCACAATACTTGTATTGGACAAAGGTTTATATCCGCATAGGAAGAAACTAATAAGTCCTCCCATTAGGGGACTTACATAAACCAATGCAACATAGCTTGCATAACAGAACAATTCTATCAGAATTATCCCAGATAAGATACATAGAATTAAAATGCTCAATTATACCAATAAATTGACACAGGTGAAAGAGACGCAAGGTTCTCAAGAACAAGTTTATTGACAGATAATAAACAGACAGGTTAACAACAAATATATATATTTATATAAAAGAGGGTAACCCAAAACTTTAAGCATAAGTATGATAGTAAACAGAACTTGTTTATCTGAAAGAAAAAACCATTAAACACCACTTTAATAAGATACCAAGGTATCAAGTCATAAAAAATCTGTATTACAAATCAATCACATTAGCGTTAGAAACGCTTGGCACACATGTCTGAACTTATGCAAGGTTCACCTTTGAAAGAGGGAACAGTCTATATGGGCACTTGGTGCCCTCATTTAGTTTGTAG
Source organism: Palaemon carinicauda (assembly GCF_036898095.1). Taxonomy (NCBI): domain Eukaryota; kingdom Metazoa; phylum Arthropoda; class Malacostraca; order Decapoda; family Palaemonidae; genus Palaemon; species Palaemon carinicauda. Next base: position 71,875,105 of record NC_090756.1, read on the forward strand.
TACAGTATGTACCTACACACTCACCCTGGACTTAATTGTCCCAATTAAGACCACTGTTCCTCGCAGAGTTAAACAGTAGGGTTAACTACACGACCCACTGCTACCACAGATCTCTTAAGTTCCTCTACTTGCTTCGCATAGTGGCGAAAGAACACCCTGGAAGACTTCCAGCCCGTGTATGAACGGAGATGTTCAAAATCCATACAATTAAAGAAATTTAGGGATGAGGCAACTTTCCTCGGATCGTGACCTGCGGGTGTACTGTCAGGATCCGCTCTGCGAATAAAATATGTGATTTTCGCTCTGAGTTGATTCAGAGATAAATTTGAGCCTGATGTTTCTCCCCTGAATAGTTGACCACCCTTGAAGTCTGAAGTTCTACGAAGATAGACCTTTAGGCATTCTACTGGACATAGAGATGCATCTTCTTTCAGAGGGCAGATTCTCCAGGGACCCCACCTGTTGGTGGGTAACTCATTCTTGGCGAGAAACGTAGGATCCGGAAACAGGTTCAGCTCCCCCCCATCCAGGAACTGAACACGACCTGCCTCTCTCGAGAGGGCTACAATCTCACTAACCCTGGCCCCGGACGCGAGTGCAAATAGGAAAATAACTTTTTGCGTCAAATCCTTTAACGCACATTCTTCATTGCTCAACAGGGAGGCGAAATGAAGAACTTTGTCTAAAGACCATGAGATGGGCTTTGGAGGTGCTGAAGGTCTGAGCCTAGCGCAGGCTTTCGGAACTTTATTGAAGATCTCGTTACCTAGGTCGATCTGGAAGGCAAATAAAATGGGTCTCATCAAAGCTGATTTACACGCTGAAATCGTGTTAGCTGCCAATCCTTGGCCATGGAGGTGGATGATGAAAGATAAGCAGAAGTCTGTTGAGATCTCCTGCGGATTCTTTGCCTTTACAAAGGCCAGCCATTTTCTCCAAGATGACTCATATTGCCTTCTAGTCGATTTGAACTTGTATTCCTCTATGAAGTCTATGCTGGCTTTCGAAATCCCGAAACGCTTTCTCACCGCTAGGGCGAGAAAATCATGAGCTGCAGGGTCTGGGTTTTCTGTAATGAAGAGCAGACAGTCGACTAATGGACTCGCTGGGTCAGAACTGGATGTGGTAGCGGCACGAACTTCATCTGTAGTTCCAACGCCAAGGGGAACCACATACTGTTCGCCCACTTGTGGGCCACTATTGCCGCTACCCCCTTGAAGGATCTCAGTTTGTTGAGGACCCTCAACAGAAGGTTGTGAGGAGGAACAGATAAATCCTGGACAATCTGTTCCAGTCGAGGGACATTGCGTCCACTGCTTCCGCTAAGGGGTCCTCGTACGGGGACACGTACAGGGGCAACTTCTTGTTGTCTTTCGTCGCAAAGAGGTCTATTTGCAATTCTTGGACTTGATTCAGAATGAAGGAAAATGATCCTGCGTCTAAGGACCATTCCGACTCTATTGGTGTGAACCTGGATAGAGCGTCCGCTGTCACATTGCGGACTCCTTGAAGGTGAACTGCCGACAGGTACCACTTCTTCTTTTCCGCCAATCGGAAAATGGCTAACATCACTTGGTTGAGAGGTGGTGACCTCGACCCTTGTCGATTCAAGCATCTCACAACCACCTCGCTGTCTGTCAACCAATCTTATGTGGATCGAGTGACGCGGGGAGACTTTCTTTAAGGTAAGGAGCACTGCCATAGCTTCTAGAAAGATTATATGAAAGGTCCTGAATAGCTTGGACCAAGTCCCCTGGACTTTTTTTCCGATGAGAGTGACCTCCCCATCCCTCCTTTGAGGCGTCTGAGTGAATCGTCATCGACGGGGGAGGTGGCTGAAGAAGAACCGACTTCTTTAGATGTCCCTGGCTTGGGACCAAGGTCTGAGAAGAGTACGTAGCCGAGGCGGCACTGGTCTTCTCAGGTCTCTTCGCGCGCTTGATGCATACCTTCTCCAAACTCCGGTTGCATCCTTTAGCTGTGCTCTTAGCACTGGGTCTGTCACTGAAGCAAACTGGAGAGAGCCTAGTACCCTCTCCTGTTCGCGTCTTGATATCCTTTCGGAATCTAGAAGTCTCTTGACAGAGCCCGCTATCTCCTTCCTTTTCTTCATTGGGATGGAGAAACTGTGTGACAAAAGGTCCCAGTGGATTCCCAGCCACTGGAACTTTTGGATGGAGAAAGTCGAGACTTTTTCTTGTTGATCTTGAAGCCTAGGTACTCTAGGAACTGGATCACCTGACTGGAAGCTTGCAAGCATTCGGTCTCGGATGCTGCCCACACCAGCCAGTCGTCCAGGTAGGCTACTACCTGAATTCCCTTTAGGCGTAATTGTTTGAGAGCTGCGCTCGCAAGCTTCGTGAAAATCCTTGGGGCTATGTTTAGCCCGAATGGCATGACTCTGAAGGCGTACAGTTTCCGTGTAGCCTGAACCCTAGGTAGGGGGAGAGTCGACGGCTGATTGGAATGTGCCAATAGGCGTCTGACAAGTCTATAGAGACTGAGTATGCCTCTTGGGCAGTAAGGTCCTTATGTGTTGCAGTGTTAGCATCTTGAATTTGCAATTCACTATGAACTTGTTGAGTGGTGACAAGTCCAGAATGACTCTGACCTTTTCCGAGTCTTTCTTGGGAACACAAAACAGCCTCCCTTGGAATGTGATGGACTTCACCTTTCGGATCACATTTTTCTCCAACAGTTCTTGAACGTACTCCTCCAAAATGGGGGTGGAGTGTTGGAAAAGCCGAAGGCATGGGGGTGGAGTGCTGTACCTGCTCCAACCCAGTCCATTCTTGAGTAGGCTTTGGGCCCAGGGATCGAAGGTCCAGCGATCCAAAAATTTCATCAGTCTCCCTCCTACCGGTATCATTTCACTTGGACTGCCGTCCTGAGGTCTTGCCTCCCTGACCACGACCACCTCTGAATCCCCTTCCCCTTGAGGGGCGCCTAGACGAGCCTCTGGCTGCTCCTCTAGGTTTTGCACGAAAGAAGAAGACTGTCCTTCGAACGTTGGGGCGAATGTGGTTGACTGACCTGGCACAGCTTGGGGTACCCACTGAAAGGCAGTCGGGGTTTGTGCCACCATCTGGGGCACTGGAGGCAAAGGCAATTGCAGTTGCTGTTGCTGTCTATAAGGCTTGGCTGGCCGAAATGGTAGCCTAGTCTTCATATTCTTCCTCTTTGGTTGAGGACCCTCATCCGGGGAAGATTTTCTTTTGATAGCCAGGCCCCACTTCTGGAGAAGGTTTCTATTCTCCACGGCGGCCTTATCAACAACCTCTTTGACCACATCGGTAGGGAAAAGGTCTTTTCCCCCAAATGTTGGAGGAGATTAATTTCCTTGGTTCGTGTCTCACCGAAGCCCCGGCGAACACGATCTCACTGCAAGCTCTCCTTGCCTTGATGAAGCCATAAAGGTCCTTCGTCACTTGGGCTAGGTGAGACTTAGCCACTACCATGAACATTTCATGGACCTTAGGGTCACTTGCCATTGTCTCAAGAGTGGTCTGATGAGACATTGAGGCAGCCAGTCTTTCTTTGGTCTCGAATTCTCTTCGTAAAAGAGATTCGGGCAGCTTGGGGAGGTCCTCGCCGAATTGCCGTCCGGCAATATCAGCCTCCAACTTTCCCACTGAGAATGTCATATGGACATCCTTCCAGTCTTTGTGGTCCATAGGCAGAGCCAGCGATAAGGGTTTACACTCCTCCAGGGAGGGGCAAGGCTTGCCGGCCTCGACTGCCTTTAGGACAGCCCGCAAACCCTTTTTGTAAAAAGGGGAAGGCTCTATCAGGAGAGGACACAAAAGAAGGGAGCTTCTTGCTCAATGCAGAAACCTTCGAATTCGAGAAGCCCCTCTCTTTCATCGAGGATGAAAGTAGGGCTTGAGCTTTAGCGTGGTCCATAATAATGACCTCCTTCGGCTCTGTCTCCTCCCTTGAAGCTGGTTCTTTTCTCAGCCGGACATAGCAGTCCGGATATGATGCCTTGCTGGGCCAGAATTCTACCTCCTCTAGGGGAACTGAACCCAGCTTATCCGAAATGACGATCTTACCAGTCGTCATTGGCATGTGCTCAGCATACCTCCATGGGTTAGCATCTGAGCATATGGGAAGGTCTTTCACATTGAGCTTTTTTTTGGGCCCATGTGATTCTGCTAGGGACTGCATACGCAGTTCCATTGCAGGCCGCCTTCTCCTGATTCTCCTTCTGCATTTGTTGGATCATTCCAACAATCGAAAAGAGGGCCTGTCCCAGTTCTACTGGGAGACCAGCCGATGTTGAGGGGATGGGCTCCGGCATCTGAACCGGAGTAGCCGACACCTCGTCGACCCCCATCCTCTACGACATCCGGGGTTTGAACTTGATCCTGACCTTCTGCCAGGAGGTCTTCTTCCAAACCTTCGTCCAGGTCAGACATCCTGTCACACAACTGGATGTCTTGCATCGCATCTGCGACTTCCTCGTCCACCTGGACTTGATTTTGAGGGATCTCCTCTTGAGGCTGGGGAATCACTGCTTCAGCTGATGCCTGGGGAAAAATATACGCCCTCATCTTCTCACTTGGAAGATAAGGGCCAGAGGTGTTCCTTCTTGAAGCCCCTTACCCCAAGTACGAAGCTTTTCCCTAGCTATATCCCTTGATTCCGCCGTTCTAGGGGAATCAAAAGCCTCAGTAATCAGGTTAGTGCATACAGTACATACCTGAGGGTCCCAATACTGGAGATCATCCTTGGAGACAGCGCATGCTGCGTGTCTCCTACAACACTCATGTCCGCAGAGGTTCTTGCTGCGGACATTGCAGAAAACATTTCCGCACTTCGGGGGTCCCTCCTGTAAAGAGAAAAAATTTCCATGAGTATCAAGTAAACTATGTATCACTGGATATGCATAGTATAGCATAACAATTCATAAAGGAAAGACACACACTTGTGTTTCCCTCACAACCCATTGTTGCAGCCTTCCAGATAATAAAATCAAAATGGTTTATCTCTACTAGAGTAACCAATGCAAGGTTTCCAGAGGAAACAGGTGGAGCTCACACCTAGGCAATGATTTTAAAATCCTGGATAATAGACGGGGAAGACTCTGCTTCCTGTCTGAGGGCAACAGCAAAGGGCTGTGCAAGAAAGAAATACCTCGT
>NC_090756.1:71883245-71885745 GCF_036898095.1 Palaemon carinicauda
CTGAACGCATCAAAGAAATCAAAAGGCGTCGTCATGAAGCAGCCGATGCACATACTTCTCAAGCAGAAAGAATGGTGAAAAGAAGTCGCGTAGATCTGCGAGATGGCGAACAAGGAGACAATGTAGCTGTGCCAGTTCCACTTGTTGATCGTGAGAGAGGCGATCCTAGAAATATCCTTGGTGTCATAATTGACAGACGAGAAGACACAGACCAATACAAGATAGCTGTAAAAGCTTGTATTCTCAGTGGACTGTATTCCAGAAATCAATTCGATCTGTGCCCTCAGCGCCTTCTAAACATTGACAACATGAACACTGAAAAAACAGTTTCACTGCGCTCGGCGGTGATTTCTCAATCCGCTTCAGGTGGACAAGGCTTCACAAGATGCGACTGTGCTGGCGCCCAAAAGTGTAGTACAAGGCGATGTAAATGCCTTAAAGCTGGGCTTCTGTGTAACTCACGATGTTATAACAGCCTCAATTGTTGTAACAAGTAACATGTCAATGGTTTCTGCCATTCTTTAGAACTTTTAAATGCTTTGTTTTAGGTCGTGGAACAGTTTACGTTATGTGTGTGTGTTTGACCAATAAAATTCTGTATGCATTTTTTAATGTTAATTTTATTTTTTATCTAGTTACTTACTAATATGCTCTTCGCAACGTTGGTATTGATGATGAAATGAGCATCAGGGATTACGCGTAATTACTGGGACCATTTTTCAGGGATTTCACGTAATCACTGGAAAATTCAGTGATTACGTGAAATCCCTGAGTGAAACGGGGAATACGTGTATTCACTGAAATACTCAGGGATTACGCGTAATCCCTAGGTACGTGTTCTTATTGTAACATATATATATATATATATATATATATATATATATATATATATATATATATATATATATATATATATATATATATATATATAATCGTTTTCTGATTTACGTAATTATTTAAAAAAAGGGGTTCATTTTACTTAGCTATAGTTCTCTTTTTCACTCTATTTAGGTTTCTCGTATGGAGAGTTTTAATCTATTTATTAACTACAGCTCTTCATTTGTATTTAGGAAATTATGCTTCCAACTGATATCTGTATATATTATCATGAATATAAATGAAAAGGAGAAAAATATTTCCGGTGATTGAATTTGAAAGATAATTATTTATAAGAAATAGTTTTTTTAAGATCGCAATTAAAAAGGTGGAACAGAATTTATTTACCTGATATGGGTTACTTTTCCCAATTGAACCCTTTTTGGGCTTATGACATCTTCTTTTCCAACTACGGTTGTAGCTAAGAAGGTAATAATAATAATAATGATAATAATAATAATAATAATAATAATAATAATAATATTAATAATATTAATAATAATAATAATAATAAAAATGATGATGCTGATAATAATAATAATAATAATAATAATAATAATAATAATAATAATAATAATAATAACAATAATAATAATAATAATATAACATCCATATTCAAACACATACAGACTCTTAAAGACTCTACATCTCTCTCTCTCTCTCTCTCTCTCTCTCTCTCTCTCTCTCTCTCTCTCTCTCTCTCTCTCTCTCTCTCTCTATATATATATATATATATATATATATATATATATATATATATAAATATATATATATATTTATATATATATATATATATATATATATATATATATATATATATATATATATAAAACAAAGTCCGGTAGGAAGTAATAAATATTTTTCATTATGTAGCGATTCGTTTCGTTCATTTTAATACACACTTTTTCAGGGTTTAAAGGCTGCTCATGAATGGCAAAGGCATGACAATGCCCTAGAGACTGACCCTACATACATTGATCAGCACCTAAGCCCTCTCTCTAGGCAAACTATGTCCAAGGAGGGCCAGGCAATGGTTGCTGATGAATCAACCTATAGACCTATAGGCTCCCTCAAACCGTACATCATCTTTGCGATGAGGATGCAGCCACCAAAGGAAATGAGTTTGAGTGGAACTCGAAATCTAGTCTGACAATCACCAGTCAGGGACGTTACCATATAGGCCACCACAATAAAACGGGAAATACAGATGAAGGACGTCAATAAGTAAAATAGGATAAAATGAAATGAAAAAAGAACTGGACAATAGAAGATTTGATAGAAAAACCTTGTTAGCTAACCAGCATTGTCAAACAATAAAAAAACAACACAAAACAAAATTTTTTAATTAAGCGTAACGTGATCGGAAGCACAAAACAGCTAAATAGAAATGACATGATTTTGAATTGTTGAACAACATTGGTTATAATGAAACTCTCTAATTTATAAGACACGTACTAATTTTAAAAACACAATCAGTCTTTATCTTTATTATAGTAGATTCTAAAGTAGCTCCTTATTACAAATATAAATACGCATCACATAGTATATATATATATATATATATATATATATATATATATATATATATATATATATATATATATATATATATATATATATATAT
>NC_090756.1:71890745-71898245 GCF_036898095.1 Palaemon carinicauda
CAGTTCGAAACCAACCATGCCACGAGAGGCTATAAAAGAAATCGGAACCTGACGCTACCTTGCTGTCCGAGGATTTACCTGGCGAGACATCAGTCTCTTACCAGCGAGATTTACCCGATTTCCCGGCCCACCACGTGACACAATTGGTAGTAATTCATTCTAATTACCCCTAATGAGTCAATATGGATAAATATCAACACAACAACGTGTTCAAATAGAAATAAATTTCTTCCTCATACTTGGGATCGAACGCTAGCCCCTTCTAATGGAAGGCCAGGTCGAAACCAACCATGCCACGAGAGGCCATAAAAGAAATCGGAACCTGACGCTACCTAGCTGTCCGAGAATTATACCCATAGTGTTCATTGTAACAACAGAATACATAGTGAAGTCTTGTGTTCCCTTTTTTCAGGTGAAACTTTATTTATTTCTGTTATTACCAATTATGCTCCTATGCAGATACATTCAGCATAAACTGAAATTTTAATTGATTGTTACAACCTTGATTTCTATTTTTACTTTTGTAATAAACAGTAGTAGGAATCTTTGTCTCCCATTTCGCCCCAGATATTCTAAACTTTATATATATGTCAGAGCAACTTTTGATCCTATTTTTATCTAGGAAAACATCAGAAACTGAGATTATTACTGTTCCGAGCAACCGGGTAAGGACTTATTGTACTAAACTGTCTATCTTACTGAAATAAGGTTTCCTAAATGCATATAAGCCTGTCTGTCTCTATCAACATCAAGACTCGGGAGGTTCTTCAGTAACCTACACAGATCAATTCCATCTAAGTACAATCTATGCTTCACGTATATGACAACACTAATATACAAACTGTTTGCTAGTCTGTTCCTTGAACTCACAATCCTCGGGGTTTTTCCTAAAGTGTACCCAGACTCTTCCCTGTAGGGGGCAGGAAGCACTGACATCTGATATGATCAGTTGAATGATGTTTTAACGGTAACGTCAAGTGTCTCTAGGTCCTGAGGGCCAAAAGGAAAACTTATCTCGAGGTGAACGGTACTATTGAAAATCCACAAATACATTAATGCTCTGGTAAACTTCCATCAGCAAGACATGGCCTGATCCCAAAAAACGGATTTTGAGCGAAGCGAAAAATCTATTATTTGGTGAGGTAGCCATGTCGTGCTGATGGACCCGCCCTCTTTTTGACAAACGATAACGATTCCCTCCCTAATATACTGTATCTGTTACACCTACAACGCAACAAAGAATTGCTAGATGGCACCGCAAGGCGGCGGGGTGGCGCCTATTTACAGTACAGTAGGAGCGTTGCCTTAATAACGGCTCTCCTATATTCTTGCCACTTTTTCCCCTCGAAGCAAAAACGCTATTAGGGGTGTAGATAGCTATGAGACGTGTCAAGAATACGTCCTCTGATTTTAAAATTTTTTTTATTAAAAATCTTCAAGGGATATTCGCTCCAGGAGTTAGAATTCTGGATACCTTTGGTAAATTCTTTGGGATATATCACTGTAGTCAAATATAACCTAGGAAGCTACTAACGAAGGAGCTTCCATCAGAACGACATGGCTACCTCACCCAAAAATTGATTTTTCACTTCGCTCAAAATACCTTAATCTAACCCTAGGATAAGGAATAGAATTCTTAAGCCACATGTGATAGTTCTAATACAGGAACGGAGTTTTGTTAGGTGAGGCAGGACAGGCTATACGGCCGGCTCCTGCTGTACCTTTCAAAGGACCCTCTTTTCCCTTCATTTCTATCCCTTTATGTTGGCGAATCCCTGCAACCTTACTGTTGCCGGTGGGTTGCAGGGATTGACCGGACTCCCTTTCTTCAGCCGTTGACAACTGCCTGCCGGCAGTCATGACAGCTGCCGGCCGGCAGTCATGACAGCAGCCTGCCGGCAGTCATGGTGGCTGCTGGCAGGCGGCAGCTAGGGCAGTTGCTGGCCATGTTGGCTGTGAGTGGAAAGTCCCTTCTGTTACCAAAGGTTCTTCAGTTCTCCCTTGGACTGCTAGCAACAGTGGCTGCTGCTGGGGTGCAGCTGACTCAACCGGCAACATGCCGACTGTACTAATACTGCCGGCCGGCCGAGTATAGACAGGACCTTGCCAGCGACAGTACTGTAGCTGGATGGAAGCTTTAATGTTACATTCTCCCCTTCCATTTGAACTTTCTTTCTGGAGAAAGGTAGTAAAATTAGACTTTTACATCCATTTTTACTGTATACACAGTATTAGGTAGCCTTTTCTCCATGCTATCTCTCTCTCTTTTAGGTAGCAGGCTGGATGTGCCGGCGATAGCTAGCTATGCTGACAACATGCCGACTGAACTACAGTATATATTTATACAGGTAGTTAGTATATTTGCAGTATAGGATATACTGCAAATAGAAAGCTACTGTATATATTATACCAGTAATGTTTTCCAATATATTTTGAGTATTCTACTCAAATATTTTTGAAACCCAATCTCATATTGAAAGAATTTAATTTCTTTAATATTCTGATGAGAAATCAGTCTTCATATTACCCTGCAATATTAAAATTTTTAAGGACTGGAGGTTACACTTCTAACCCTTAAAGGGCAGAGCACTTATCCTCGAGTCTCCATGATCAGGAAACTCTATGATTTAATTTTGTAAGGGAGGTCACAGCAAATAGGTTGGGTGGGATACACAAATATATGTCTTTAATTTTCCCCAGCCCAGTTGGCATCATGCCAGCTGGACCCTGCAGTCAGATACCTGCCATAAAGGCAACACATTGGCTGGATCACACTATATATAATTATACAGTGGTCAGTAATTTGAAATATAGTGCATACGGCAAATAGAAAATTACATTACGATTATACACTAGTTATTTTTAACAAAATTTGGGTACCCTCGTGCGAGCTTATGCTGCTGCCGCTCTAATATTGAAGGAATGGTGTTTATTCATTAAGCTGATTGAGAATTAAATCATCCGTACCCCACAGTATTTAGAATAAAAGGTGCAGTGAAGTATACACTTCTCTATCCCTAGGGGTTAGAAACCCCCCTTTTTTAGTTGGAGTTTCTTTGATAAAGGAATTCCTCACACTTAATACTGATGGGAGGTATCAGCATTTGCTTGCAGGGGGATACACAAGTATGTGCCTCATACTATCCCTTTATAGCTTGCTATCCTAAGCTATTCTATTAAGATACGACTTTTGATATATTGGTTATCAGTGAGATAATCAATCGTATTCTTATTCTGTTTTCCTTTCTTTATAGGAGGAACACCAGATGTCATGTGTTGCAGTCTTCGGCAAATCTAAGTGTATGTGTTTTTATGGACATAATGCATGCAGGTTTCATGCCCCCTGCAATATTATTTCCGAACCCCAGCATTATTGGAACCCGTATGCTTGCAAAGTATGTCGGACCTTGTTGTCCGATGGTTTCAAGAATCCTAAGTCGGTAGAGACTAGGGATGAAGCTCGTTTCAAACTACGCAACTGGGTATGAAGCTTTCAAAATATCTCTGGGACTTTACCTGCCTAATGACAAGATGCGTTGGTTACTATTTCCAACAGAAAGTAAGGAAATAGTGGTACCCCACACACAAGGTACATCTCCCGAGGGCCAGATAACCTTTGGGAAGGAGGGCAAAAAGTGCCCACGGGAAGAAGGGGAGAATGTTGGGTTGGAATTGTCTCAGTTTATACTAGCTCTAGAGCCAGCGACATCAATATCTCTGCCTTTTATCCCTCTATTAGATGGAATGGACCAGTTATGAGGCCAAGTGAGGAATCTAATAGAAAACTTGTGCAAACAGAGCGAAAAACCGGAAGCAAAATGCAATGTAGAGCCTTGTAAAGCTCCACTTGTCGCTCCTCAGGGGTCATACAAACGACCCATGGATCAAGACCTTCCGACATGCTTCAAAACCAATCCCTGGAGGTTTGCGGAGCTGATGCTGATTTTAAACGGCAAACTCTACATCTCGGAGAAGATGGGTGCTATTCCTTTGGACAAAATCCAGTTTTGGCCCAGCTTTGATGCTTTCCCTAACTGTTTCGTTAGACTGAAGGATGAACCAAGGTCAAGAAAAGGAACGGAAACAAGGGAGGTTAAGATTTTCGACCATGATAAAGCACAGGCTATCCTATCAAGTAGCATAGAAAAGGCAGGTTACTCAGTGTCGAAGGTATTCACACCAGGTAACAGGCACTCTTCCTTTCTTGCTCCTGCTTTAATTTCATTCCCCTTTACGGAGAAGGCATTTAAATATATCACCGAGACAGTGGAGGCAGGTAAACCGTATCCTACACTCAAGGAGTGCAAGCCTCTGTCACTAGCCTTTCCCAGACAGGAGAAGATCTAGAAGGAAGCTCATTTAACCTTTTCAGTAGGAAGACTTGAGGCCGATGTCCCCAGTCGACAATTTAAGGAAAATCTCCCTAAATTATCTGAGTGTCTCTAACATGATGAACAAGAGACAAAGGAGAGACTTGCAGCCTCCCTATCTCTACAAAACTACATAGAGTTCTGTTCAGCTCATCAATTTACCCTAGACATGCTCGAGGTCATAGCTAGAATACGTATGACTACCCTGGTAAAAGACCTTTATGCCTTTATAAAGGCTAGAAGAACATGTAAGGAGTTTGTGTTTGCTAACGCAACAGCGAAACATGAAACAAGGAAGCTAATATCTTCCAACATCTGGGGGTAGACACCTCTTTCCAGACGAGGTAGTCAGGAAAGCCATTAAGAACGCCACCTCGGAGAAAGTGGGACTTCTCCAAAAGTGGGGCATCCTTTCAAAAAGAGAGTCTTCCAAGGTTGTGGGTCCTCAACCTAAGAGGAAGATGGAATGGTTTGGAAATTTATTTTGAGCTGTTCAACAACATCCCACAGTTGGAGTGACTGCGCTGCCTTACGCAGGTGGTCGAAAATATTATCCTACTGATCAGTCGAAGCATAGGAGTGCTTATAGTAGAAGGTAGGTTCCTTTAGGATCGCTGGACCTTCGATCCTTGGGTCCATGGCCTAATCAAGAGGGGACTAAGATGGAAGGGGGAGATGTCTCTACCACCATTTCCTCAACTTCTCCTATAATCCAAAACCCTCCTAGAGGAGTTAACCTGATTGCCCTAGAGCATACAGGTGGTAAATAAACTATAGTCTACTGAATTCCCGGGAAGGCCGTTGTGTGTCTACGAGAGGGACTCAAGAAAATTCAGAGTCATTCTGGACTTGTCGACACTCAACAAGTCCAAATAAAACAACGAGTTCAGAATGTTTATCCTTCCGAACATAAGGACCCTATTGCCTAAAAAGGTGCCTGTAGTCTCACCAGACCCGAAAGTCGTCTATTGGCAACTTCCAGTCAATCATCCTCTTCCCTCCTATCTAGGATTAGGGTTACACAAAGTAACGTTTTTCCTTGGAAAGATACTTGTCAGACTAGACACAGTCCTAGATATCTTCATAAAATGGGCAGACTCAGTCATGCAATATTTAAGCCTAAGAAAGGTTCAGGCAACAATTTTCCGGGACGAGAGGCTTATGTAGGCAGCACCCAAGGTAGCTGGTCTATGAACATCCAAGGAAATGATCCGGTCCCTGGAACATCGCGGATGCAAGATAAGCTTCAAGAAGTCTCGATTCTCTCCAGCTCAAGGGTTTCAATGGCGAAAAAGCCATTGAAGCCTGTGGTCACACCAACTCTCCTTTCCTTTGGGGATGTAAAAGGAGATGGCAATGTCGGTCAAGAGACTCTGGTGATCAGTCAGATTCCCAAAAACGCGAACAGGGAGGAGCGCTGATCTCTCTCCAGTTCGCAATAGAGAGAGACCCAGTGCTAAGAGCACTGCTGCAAGATGCGTCGAGAGTCTGGAGAAAACAACCATCAAACGCACGAACCGATCATTCCTTAATCGCTTCCCTAACAAAGGTCAAAGCCCGAAAGTCCTAAGATTATGTTGGTCCTCTCATGAGTGGGGAAACTCTTTCCACGTAGATCAGATTGTCTATGTCTGCTCTGGGACTCCGAAGGGATAACGAGACGCTGCAATCGACAATGCTAGAGAGCGTCTCATACAGTCTAGGTGTAGTTAACCATCCCTTACCTAAAGGGATGGCGCCTGTCAGCAGTTCATATACAACCGATTCGCAATATGCCAGTGGATGCTCTACTCGGGCTCAAGCCGATAGAGTTAGAATGGTCCACAGACGCAGACTTATTCTCTCCCAGATGGGAACAAGTCCCTGAACTGCACTCCGACCTCTTCATTACGAGCGTCGTCAATGAACTACCTCGATACGTAGCCCCATACGAGGATCCTCTAATAAAAATGACAGACGTTATGTCTCTGAAATGGAAGGGATAGACTTAGGATTTCCAGTTCATTCCATCCAATCACCTGCTGAGAGTCCTGAACATGCTGAGATCCTTCCAGGGAGGAGAAGCTCTCTTGGCTCCCAGGTAGCCCAAGAGCAATCTGTCCTCTTTGAGGAAGGAACAGAGGCTGAGGCTGTCCCTAGTTCTGAACCCAGGACTACTTCATAAGGTTCAGAGATTAATTGCCTTTAATCTGTCACAGAGAACCTGAATCCCTCGTTGCATGATTTTCTCGCCCTAGCGGTTAGGAAAAGGTTTGTGATCTCAAAAGGCAATATAGAACTCTTAGAAGAATACAAGTCTAAGTCAACTGGCAGACAATATGAGTCATCATGGAAAAAGTGGGTTGCTTTCGTAAAAGCGAAAGGACTGAAAGAGATTTCAATGAACTTCTGTATGTCCTTCTTTATCCATCTTCATAACCAAGCTTTGGCAGCCAACACGATAACTACGTGCAAGTCAGCCTTGACTAGAGCTCTTCTATATGCTTTTCAAGTGGACTCGGCGAATGAGATTTTTAATAAGATCCCGAAGGCATGTGCGAGGCTTAGGCCTGCAGCACCACCAAAGTCCATCTCTTGGTCTTTGGACAAGGTCCTACATTATGCCTCATCATGAACAATGATGATTGTTCGCTTAAGGATCTAACTCAAAGGGGTTTTTTTTTCTGTTCGCTATAGCCTCAAGGGCTAGAGTTAGTAAAATAGTAGCCCTATCTAGAGATGAGAGCCACGTTCAGTTCGCGGAAACAGGAGAACTGAATCTCTTCCCTGATCCGACCTTTCTCGCTAAGAATGAGCTACCCACTAAAAAGTGGGGTCCCTGGAAAATCTGCTTTTAGAGGGAAGATGTCTCTCTATGTCCGGTAGAGTGTCAAAAGGTCTATCTTCCTAGAACTTCAGACTTCAGGGGAGGAGAGCTCTTTAAAGGAGAAACCTCTGGATCAAACTTATCCCTAAAACAACTGAGGCGAAGGTCACCTACTTTATTCGTATAGCGGATTCTGACAGTACTCCCGCAGGTCATGATCCGAGAAAGATTGCTTCATTACTGAACTTCTTTCAGTATATGGACTTTGAGCGTCTTCGTTCATACACCGGATGGAAATCATCCAGAGTGTTTTACAAACACTAT
>NC_090756.1:71903245-71905745 GCF_036898095.1 Palaemon carinicauda
ATATATATATATAGATATAGATATATATATTATTATTATTACTTGGTAAGCTACATCTGTAGTTGGAAAAGCAGGATGTTATAACAGGGAAAATTTACACATACATATTATATTAAAAAACGGTATAGCTAATTCTACCATTTATGTTAATTACGTCATCCTATTACTGTTGGCACTCAAGTATAATTATTATTAAGTGGAATGAATGTTGAATACCTGGGCGAGATAAATGATATAGAATTTATTCATTTTCACAAGAGTCGCCATCAGATATCAAATCAACGAGTTTCTTCTATGTCATGATTACAGATGATGTTGATCATTATTATTATTATTATTATTATTATTACCACATGGTTATGTATGTATGTATGTATGTATGTATGTATGTATGTATGTATGTATGTATGTATACATATATTATTCATATAAAGAATTATATATGCAGTGCTATATTCAAGTTTCGGAACAAGAAATGTTACACTTTTCACTTTACGCTTTTGACTTGCGTCAGTCATTGCCATCTCTATGTCCTTACGTTTATAGCTTTCACACTGAATAATTATAACCATAAATATTTAGGGGAAGATAATAAAATTCTCCTATTTATGGTTCTTTTTATTTCTATTTTCCTTTTATCTTTTTTTTTCTACCCTCATAATTTTTTTTTATAATCAAGTACCGTGATGTTTATCCCCTTACTTTTAATTTCTTTACCCTTCGAAATATTTCTACCACTTTTAACTTATTTTAAATGCAAAAAAAAAATAAAAAATCATGCAAAAGTTTATTATTTTCTTACCTTATGAAAAAAGTGAAATACAATAATTAATTATATTACAAAATAGGTTGCTTTGGGTCTAACGTAAAAATTATTACTTATTCGTGATAATTAAAAAAAAGTGTAAAATAAAAAAAAGACAACACGATAATAACGATAATAGAGTGTACTTCATAATTTCATAATCAATGAGGCCTATGCCTAATGGGATAGCAGATGTGTATAAAAGTTTAGAGACTTTTAATATTAAGAATAGATATATAAGCATATATAATGCAATAGAGCTTCTTAAACAGAGATAATTTTGCAGAGAGGAAAAACAAGCAAAATAGTTTTTAGAGGCTGTAGGAAATAAATCGAATACAATAGATGATATAAAATTTAATCAAATAATTTTGATGAGATTCTACAACTTTTGTGATTAGATCTTAGTAAGAGAATCATAAGACCCAGGTCTTAATGTCTGAGGACTATGAAGTGTAAAGTAAGAGATGATGAATGGACAAGTATTTATTTGAAAGCTGAAGATAGACACGCCCGGCGAAATCTAGCAGAGGCCCTTTGCGTCAGTAGGGGTAGGAGATGATGATGATGATGATCAGGGAAATGAAGATTGAAAATGAAACAATTTTCAGTTAAAATTAGATCTTCTAGTTAGTTACTGGCTGAGAAAATTATATAGTAATATCACTGATAATAAGTTAGCAGAAATAATTAATTTACTGATAGCTTAATTAGGCACCTACTTTTATTGCCTATTAATAGCAAATTTTCTAATGTTATTTTTAACGTCGTTAAATATTATTAAGAGTTTTATTATCATATATGTAAAATCTAGATTAATGAGCTTTAATGTCCAAAATTAAATGTCAATTAATATATTGAGTCATGCGAGTCAAATCACGTGCCGTATAATTAACATAATATTAATGGAAACAGCTTTTCCATTATATTCTGTGAGAATCTCAAACGGATATAATGAAAATTATATCTATATCAAAACTAATACAAGCTGGAAATACTGATCGATATAATTGAATTTACTAATTTTCTTATCTAATAAAAGATATAAATATATATTTAACATCCATGTTTCACTAAAAAATTGTAGTATCATAGGTTTTAAATATCAAAGCAAAAATATTTACAAAAAATTACCAGAAAAAAAAAAAAAAAACATTATTTCACGTCAACATCTTGAAAATATCCTCTGAATATTATCATGTCCGTGATTGCTTCAAAAAAAAAAAGGGGGGGGGGGTGGTTGGAAGAATAGGTAAAAATGCATACCGAATTATTAGAATAATTTATCGCTTGAAAACCCTAAACAGGTTTGATAAACAAGATATATCCATGGTATATACAGTCATGAATGTGTTGAGGCGTGAGTAATTTGATCAATTAGTATAGAAAGAATATTTATATCTCTCTTTCCCCTACCAACATTGAAAGGATAAAGATTTGGATGTATAGGAATTAAAGTGTAGTAAAAAAAGAAAAATAGTATGATGGCAAAAATTGCATGGTAGCTATTAGATACTAATATGCTAGCCTGTACCATGAATTTTCTTAGTTCGTTTATTCATCGACTTCTTTTCTTTTCCTTGCTTCTTTTGCAATTAGCAGGGACCAATTCTTTATAATAATAATAATAATAATAATAATAATAATAATAATAATAATAATAATAATAATAATAATAATAATAGCTTTACAGTG
>NC_090756.1:71918245-71920745 GCF_036898095.1 Palaemon carinicauda
TGGGTTAGAGTTCTATCTGTTTTCTTATTTTCTTTCATATCTGGGCGATTTTCCTTGTTGGAGACGTTTGGTTTTTAGCATCCTGCTTTCCCAACTAAGGTTGTAGCTTGGTAATAATTATAATGATGAAATTCCTCTCTCCTTATCAAGTTGATTTTAGAAATATATATATATATATATATATATATATATATATATATATGCATATATATATATATATATATATATATATACATATATATATATATATATATATATATATATATATATATATATATATATATATATATATATACATATACATATATATATAAATATATATATATACATATATATATATATATATATATATATATATATATATATATATATATATATATATATATACATATATACATATATGTATATATATATATATATATATATATATATATATATATATATATATATATATATATATAGTTGGATATATAACATATATCTTATATGAAATTTAAAGAAGATAGTTTGACATTTCCTTTCTCATGATATATATCTGATAGACTGAACTACATCTTTTGCGTTAATTGTTTCCTCCCGAACAACGAAATTCGCACAGCATAAGTAAAGCTTGCCTCTGTCAAACTAAGGGACCTGCAATTATAATGATTAGTCAAATGTCGCTATAGCAGAGAATTTGATACCCCCCCCCCCCAAAAAAAAAGTGTAATCATGAACATTATAAACAATAACAAGGACGTAAAGGAAACCCGATTGAATACTGTTATTACTCTTATTATATACCAGCAAAGAGATGGTAATCTCTTTAAGTCGGTAATTATAGTTGTAAATTACCTTATTAATTTGTAAGTTAAATAACTGATTTGCAATATTCGTCTACAATTATTATTTTTTGAGTATTTAATCTTTGATAAGTATAATGTACTTTGTTTTTTTCGAGAAGCTAAGAGTTTTTCAAAAGGACGATATATATTGGATACGTTTCTGACTGGCAATCGCCCGATTGGGGTTCGAGTCCCGCAAAAGCTTGATAGTTTCATGTAGTGTCTGCAAACTCACCTTCTTGGTGAGCTAAAGATGGTGGTTTGGATGAGCCTGTAAGTCTATATGTTGAGTTGTCAGCAGCCATTGCCTGATCTTCCATGATCCTAGCTTGGGTGGAGAGGGAGCTTAGGTGCTGGTTATACACACACACATACACAGACAAACACACACACAAACACACACACACACACACACACACACACACACACACACATATATATATATATATATATATATATATATATATATATATATATATATATATATATATATATACATAGAGAGAGAGAGAGAGAGAGAGAGAGAGAGAGAGAGAGAGAGAGAGAGAGAGAGAGAGAGAGAGAGAGAGAGAGAGAGAGAGCCAGTCTCTAGGGCATTGTCCTGCTAGGTGGGGCATTGTGACTGTCCATTGCCTCTACCATTAATTAGTGACATTTAAACCTTTAAAGGACTACGAAGGTTTTTGTGATGATGTTCGTAACTTTTGAACTCTTCTATGTAAAGACTCTTTCACTTCACATCACTTTACATCTTGGATATAAGAAACTAGGTTTTATTAAATGTTCCAAACGTCAGCTATCTCATTTATCTCATTATTTAAAGGTGAAATTGTATTTTTCGAACACGAAAAAGAAAGTGGGAAAACTAAACCCGGTTGCTTGAGGAAACGCTCGGGCACACTATTATACAGTATCATATATCATTTAAACTTTTTTTTGGAAGTTTTTATGTTTTATGTGAAAGATCTGTTTTAATGTTGATGCCATTCATGAAATATTTTATTTTAATTGTTCATTACTTCTCTTACCGTTCATGTATTGCCTTATTTCTTTTCTTAGTTGACCTATATTTCTCTGTTGGAGCTCTTGGGATTATAGCACCCTGCTTTTTCAACTATGGTTAGTTTAGCAAGTAATAATAATAATAATAATAATGATAATAATAATAATAATAATAATAATAATAATAATAATAATAATAATAATAATAATAATAATAATAATAATAATAATGATAATAATATAGGTAGACAATATCAAATGTACTGTATATTGTGTATGTGTAATAAGTAATTCCTTGGCCTTCCGTTGTTGATTGCTGTATGTAATATTTTATTCTGATAAATCTTCTGATTTACTTTTTGCCAGAAATATTTAATTCGGTGCAGATGAAGGGCACAAATGATCACCTTGACAATCATCGTACCACCATCTTTAAAAACAGAAAATTACTCTAGAATTTATTTATAGTAAAGGTGTCTGGTTTCAATTCCTGTTTCATCACAATAGATGTCACCAGAACGTCAGTTGGACAATCAAAGTATTGGCCTCCCTAGTAAACGTTTAAACTCAGGGTACTTGGATGGGATCGATCTGCTGCCACGAGTATATAATGCAAACATTTTACCACTGTATATAAAGATATCAGGTAATACAGTTGGCCAGCTCTGTGTGAG
>NC_090756.1:71925745-71933245 GCF_036898095.1 Palaemon carinicauda
TAATAATATTAATAATAATAGAATGACGTATACAAGGGATATATAATAATAGTAGAAATGATTATAATAGTAAAGAGAATTGCAACAATTTAACTAGAATAGAATATTAATACGAATAAACAAATAACAAATAGATGAAGATGATGCAATAAATGAAAGAGTTTATGGAAAAAGAATGAGAGGAGATTCTGGTATTAATTTCTGTAGTACAATAATTTTGATAATAATGGATGGATGAGCGAAAGGTGAAAATTTATAAGACCTATTATTATTACCTTCAGTAAAAAGTAAATAGTTGAATTGGTGAAAAAAGTATTGTTAAGAACTGCAAGTAATACTGAAAATGTGGATATTTTTTTTTATGGGCTGTTTATCTGGTCCTGTACAGCAGAAGAACTTCACTCTCTACAGAACCTAAACGCTTGTTTTATGATGTTCATTTGGGAACACTTAATGCCTATTGCTCGTTTACTGTTAGATCATCACTATCGAAACACTCGTTTAAGAAGAAAGTCTTCAGTTTGTTCTTGAAAGCCTTAATATCTCCAGTTATTCTGATATCTCATGGGATCTTATTGTATAGTCTTGGGGCACCATTTTTAAAGGCTCTAGAATCTACAATAGACTTATATCTAGGTTTCAATGTTAAGATAGACTATAAAAAGAAATAGATTGCGAGCCAAATACGTTTATGAAGAACACTGGATGGAAAACTTTATGTAGTAAACACAGAGCAAATTTAGACCTAGCCAATGGAAAACAATTTATGTTTGTCTAATGTTTCTGTTGGTTACAAGAGACTTAGAGAGTAACCAGCAAGCCACGGCACTCATACGATAGCCCATTGAAAACGTTCCTGCCTCGTGTTTTGCTGGACGGGAGATCAAGTTCCACATAAACTTGATAGGTTCTTGTAGTGTCTGCATCCACACCATCCTTGAAAGTTAAGGATGGGGGATTTGACGGAGCCTATATATCTACCTGCTGAGTCATAAGCAGCCATTGCCTGACCCTCCATGGTCCTAGCTTGCGTAAAAAGAGACATTGGGCGCTGATCAAATGTATAAACGGCCAGTCTCTTACGCATTGTCCTGATGGGGAATTGTCACTGGTCCTTGCCTCTGCCATTCATGAGTGGCCTTTAAATCTTTAAACTAGCAAACCTTAAAATATGTTTGTACACGTTTGTATAACTGGAGGTGTGTATAGCTTAACAAATAAAACTTCTTTAGCTTTTAAAGTCGACAGATGTCATATGAAAGGCCGGAATAGTGTAGAATGTGTATTCTTCAAAATCAAGGTTCCAGTTGATTGGAGAAGGAGACCCATAGGCAAAACTATGTAGATCAACTTGCGTTGTACTCCATAAAAAAAAAAAAAAAAAAAAAAATAATAATAATAATAAAAAAAAGTATACCCCCTTTTGTTTCTTTTGAAAATATTACAGGAAATATTATTCCTTTTCGTTAATTTTCCCCCGAACCAATTTAATTTTGTGAGCTCTAATGGTTTTAGTGCTGATTATTGTCTCATCCTCTCGCTGTGTAAAATGATACTATCCGGCAGAAATGTCAGCATTTCAGCGCAGCCTAGATCCATTTCATTATCTGTAATGTAATGATAATAAATGGAGTCATCCCCCCACCCCCCATCCCACGTCTCTCTTGCCCCCCCCTCTCTCTCTCTCTCTCTCTCTCTCTCTCTGCTCATGGGGATTGGGCAATGTGTGTATGCAAAAAGCCGGCTGATAAAATGAGAAAGGATACAGACGTGGAATACACACCAACATACGCCCCAATATATACTGTACACACATGCACGTCCACAAATGTCCTAAGTCACCGGTGCTACGGTAGTTTTGAAAGCTGAAGAAATTAAAGCTATTAGGTACTAGTTTACGCAACCCGTCAATAATAATGTCATAGTAGATGAATACGCGCGCGCACACAGATTGAACCCTTCCCCCTTTCCTAACAACAACCCGATGGTTTGGCAATTGATAATTAAATGATATATTGTAGTTAATCTTTGTAAGGGTCCTTAAGGAAAAGATTATATGATAAGCTACTCAGATATTGTTAATATTACTAACAGAAGACTAATGCATTTTAAGACAATGTTTTCTTTCTTGCATATTATAGAGCGTAATTAATAACAGGAAAATGTGTTGGTGATTCTCTCTCTCTCTCTCTCTCTCTCTCTCTCTCTCTCTCTCTCTCTCTCTCTCTCTCTCTCTTTCTTCTTCTTCTTCTTCTTCTTCTTCTTCTTCTTCTTTAATTTTGATATATGGAATTTACAATTAATACATCAGGGTAACAGAGAGAAATCAGGCGCTCAAATAGAGAGGTGACTTGAGCAAAAACAAAATTCAGAAACAAATATATATCTCCTAAGTCATTCCTGCTCATGATTGATAAAAGATTCAAGGTTCTTCCTAATTTAGTAAGTGTTTATGATGACGAGTTATTTGTCAACAACGTTTAACTTCTTGAGGATTTCTGATTATTCAATTAAAAAAAAAAAATAGGTGATACGCCTCTTACCATGAGCTTTTTTTCAATCATTCAAGGGTATTGGTAAAGAAAGTGTTGCTCTGAAAAATTAGACAAGTCTCTCTCTCTCTCTCTCTCTCTCTCTCTCTCTCTCTCTCTCTCTCTCTCTCTCTCTCTCTCTCTCTCTCTCTCTCACACACACACACACTTTGAGAACACAAAGACAAATTTAATGTCACCAAAGAACATGATCTGACTAGTAGAAAAATATAGATATGATAAAAAGATAAGAAAAGATAAAGATAAGAAAAAATAGTAAGAAAAGTAAATTTGGATGAACAAAATGATTATAAAATTATCCACAAAGATGTCAAACCAAAGCTAAAATTAATTTCGCAAAGTTTCTCAAAGTAGGAGCAAAAACCTTAATTGGATATCCTTCTTTGTTATACTTTTGGGTTTCTACAGAAGTGAGTTGAACTGTAATGTGACGGGCCGAGAGGAGGTTGTGACTCAAAGGCAGGATGAAAACAACTAAGTAACTTTATTTTTGTTGTTGTTGAAGATTGCCTGGTCATTTGGGCAGACACGGGCTCTTGTATTTATGCAGCTTCTAGGTGTTTTGGTAGGATTTTTGGGGATAGTTAATTGGGGTAAGGGGTATTCTGCAACATTTATTCTAGGATACTGGGTTAGGTTTTTGGTTGAGGATGGTAACAGGCGATGTTCAAAGCCTGTTTAGAGAGTGAAGAAGGTGACAGTGGAAAGGGGATGTCCTTTCCAGGAGCCCACTGGCTCCTGTCTTTAGTTAGAGAAAAAGAGTTATAGTAGATAGTCCCGATAAGTAGGAGGGCACGGGAAGGAGTTGAAAAGTTTTAGTTAGAGATATTGGTGTAGGTGAAGTAAAACACTTCGTAGTGGTTTAAGCCTAAGTTATTAGGTAGAGGTATAGTGTGAGATTTCAGCTGTGCAAGAGAGAGCTGAAAAGAAGGGAATAGTAGCTGCTCTAGTACTAGGGAAAGGGTGGAATAAAACATTCCAGTACCTGTAAAACTAAAACAAAAATAAAAATAAAAATTTACTTGTAATTGTGATTATTGAGACATCGGAGAATTAGTGGTTAGAGGGGATGCCTGAACTGAAAAGAGAGAGATTGCTAGTGGAAGAGGTGTTAAACCCCACCCCCCCCCCCAAAAAAAAAAGCCAACGGCTCTGCCCTTCCCTTCATGGTTGAAAGGAAGGACAGGAGAACAAAACTGTTTCCTTATAAGGAGTACAAGTTATTGGCCTCAGCCGCCAACAATCGTTTTGATTTCAACAGAGAAGTTGAAAGGGTTATTTAGATTGAATACTGGTGCTATTATTACGTTACCTTGGTGGAGAGGACATCAACATTAGCAATTATATGTCTGACAATTGCTGTTGCAGTTGCAAGATTGTTGGGGTTGAGATCCTGCCGAAGTAGGCTTGTTTTTTGACAGTGCAGTAGGTAGTGCTATAGCGGTTCTTCTGTGTCTTGATCACAGTAATTGCTCGGTATTATTGGTCTTTGCTGTGTTGTTGGGTCTTCACCATTGTCCAGGATGATTTTCCAGCTGTATTGATATCCCAGTCGCAGTCTACAGATGATGACAGCGTCCTGGCATGGTGTTTTCCTTGCAATTGCGTATGGTAGTATGTGTGTAGGTTAAATATACTACTTTGCAGATCTTGCTCCATCTAGGAAGGGTCGCCTTACTTCGCTAGTCTTTTGAATGTTGCAGTAGGGTGCCATTAAATTCTTGATGGTTTTAAGTGAGGGTTGCAGAGTAATGCTCATAGTCTGGCATATTAAGGCTGATTTGGCTAAGGTATCGGACTCGTCATTGCCAGAGATGCTGGTGTGGCTTGGAATCCAATTCAAAGTTACTTACCAGTTGTTGCTTTGGTGAGCTAAGGCTAGGATTTGGATAAACATTCTCTGAGGGTTCATTGTTGCTGAGGGCCAGGATGGCTCCTCTGGAATCTGTATGGATTGTTGTGTTTCCATACTGTAGGTTAGCTGAGTGTTCTAGGGCTTTTGCAATAGCCACTAGCTCAGTTTGTAGTGTGGGGTATGGTTATAAAGTCTCCAATTTTCTCTATATCCTGATGGGGAGACAACTGCAGCAGCTGTAGTAGATGTTAGCTGCAGGTGTGTTCCTGATTGCATTCTTTGCAGCTTCAGTGAGTTGCTCTGGTGTGCAGAGGGCTTTGCTTGCTGCTGGTATGATGGTAAAAGTTGTATTTGATGGGGTCCTGAGCCTAAGGGGCAGGAGTGCTGTAGCCTTCGTGTTTTTGTTGTCCCTCTGTTTTGTGGACCTCATTTTCCATTACCATCCTTTTGAGTGTGTCTAGTAGTTTCTTTGCATGAGAATTCAATGGGTCTACCTCTTCTGCTAGAGTTAGAAGTCTTTTCAGTTTGTTGTTGAGTGGGCTTGTCATGTCTGCAATGATTGACTTGAATTTAATACTGCTATTCCTAATGTCAATCCTAGCTGACAGGGGAATTAGGTTGGTTTCTGCTCTCAGTAAGCAGAGTCTTGTCCACATTAGAGAGCCACTGATGAGTCTTATGGCGTTATTTTGCACTACTTTCATTGATTCTTTTTGGGTGTCAATCATTGTGGTGAGAGTAGGTGCCGCACAATCGATGTATGATCGAATTGCTTGTAGATTAAACAGTCTTAGGAGGTTGTTTAAAACTCCTTATTCGAGGAAGTTCATTCGTCTCATGGATGATAGACGAATCTTTGTCTTCTCTCTGAGGTAGGTTACTTCATGAGCAGGTGATACGGTTTTACTAATGATTACTCCAAGGTACATAAATTGATTTACCCATTCAATGGCTTCACCCCTCAGAGTAAAGTTCTGAGGGTTTTGCAGATGTTTTATAGCCTTAGCTTTGGTTTTGTTAGTGTTGATCTTCAGGCCAAGATCGTTGCCTTTGGTCTGGGTCATGTCCAATGCCTTTTGGTTAGCATTTCTTGCATGTGCTTTGTGTCGACATATGATACATATGTTGTCTGCATATATAAAGATTTCCATTCCATTTGGGAGGTTTAGAGTGGCTAGGTTCTTCACTAGTAGATTGAAGAGTTAGGGGCTTAGAATGCCTCCTTGTGGTGTTCCGTTTCCTAGGGGAGGAAATCGGTTGTTTTTTCCTTGGAAGGTGACTCCGGCTTCTCGGTTCAGTGTGTAATTCGGAGTCCAGGCCAGTAGGTGTCCTTTTACTCTTATTTCTACAAGTGTAAAGAGAATGACAGGTGAGCTGGCTAGCTCAAAGGCATCCCGAGGTCGAGGAATATGACAAAGGCTTTTTTGTCATTAATTGTTATAAGGACGCCTTTGAATAATTCTTGAGTTCCTATGCCACTCCTGCGGGCATATAGGCAGTGATGTAATTAGCCTATTTTCCACTGCAGTCTGCTGAGTACTATTCTCTCAGTTACTTTTTTTGGTGTAGCTAATCAAAGCTAAGGGTCGGTAGGTGTCTGGTTCCTTAGGTTTTGGGATGGGTTTAGTGTCTTGTTGGTTCCATGAAGTTAGGCGTAATCTTTCTGTGTGTGTTCTGTTAATCAAGTGCAAGTACACCAACTTGGCCTGACTTCCCATATTCCTCAGCATGCTGTATGCGATGAGGTTGGCTCCAGGGGCAGTGTCCTTTCTGCCTTTTGCAAGAGCCGTGTTAAGTTCCTCCATGGTGTAGGAGTTGTCTGTATCATCTACCATGTTGCAGGCGGCTTCAATGATATTGTTCCTGATTGCGAGCAGTGTCCTTTGCCTGTTTATTGTCTGCAGAGGTAGGTTGGGGCTTCCAGCTCTGTCAGCAAAATTGTTGGCAATTCTGTTGGCTTCAGCTAATGGGTCTGGGTGTGTGACTCTGGGTGTGTTATATTTCCCAGACTTTGTTGAACCAGCCCCATATTTTGGCTAGGGATGTCCTGAAGTTGACATCATGGCAACATGAGTACCATTTGTCTGTTTTAACTTCCAGGGATACTTGCACAGAGTGTTTGATGATCTCCACAAGTAGGCATGGAGCTCATCAGTTCTGTTTCTTTTGAGAAGTTTCTGGTCCTATTTATTCTGGCATTCATTTCTTTGATGCCATTGTTGTAGTACCAGGCGTCGACGTGTTTCCTCTCAGACTGTTTTTTTCTGAGCCATGGACACACTTTTGGCTGAATCTAGTTGTTTGTTGAAATCGAGTGATAGGGTTGAAATATCATTGTGACGGTTTTTGATGTATTCCAGAGCCGCCCATTCTGTTATAGCTGTTTCTATTTTTTCCCCGTTAGCAAAGTCTGGGTTCCACTTTTTGAGGGGTGGAGGAGGGGGGGGGGTGTATTGTTCACGTTCGAGTTTGATTTCTAAGGCAATATGATCACTCGGTACTACAAGATACAGCTGCCATCTAGCACCTCTTTGTATGGAACTAGAGAGGAAGATGAGGTCTAGGCGACCTCCTTTTAGATGGGTGGCTTCTGTAACATTGTTAAGGAGTGTTATAACCGGATATTCTTGCAGTAAGGCATGCAATTGTTCGCCAATCTGATTTGCTGCAGATACTGAGTTCAGTAACGGGTGGTGAGCGTTGAAATCGCCTGCAATTATTGAGTCATCCACGGAGGCCGTGGCAAAGAGCGCCTCCGCATTGATGCTTTTTGCTGGGGATTTGTAGATGTTATGGACTGTGAGAGTTATGGCAAGCAGAGATATCTGAATACTCAGAGTTTCTGCCTCTGTCCCACAGTCGATGCTCGGTGCTATTCTGGAGGGGATGCTGCTTTTATTAAGAGTTGTTAGTCCTCTTGTTGTTGGTGAAAGATACGTAGTGTATACTTTGTATCCTGAGAATGCGAATGGTGTGTTCGCATTGAGCAGTGTTTCTTGCAGTAAAATTATGTCAGGGTTTTGTACTGAAGTTTGGAATTGCAGGAATGCAAACTTGTTTCCTAGTCCACACACGTTCCACTGGAACAGTTTC
>NC_090756.1:71938245-71943245 GCF_036898095.1 Palaemon carinicauda
GCCTCATGCCCGCCAACCCCAACCCCCACCCCCCAAACTATTGACAGTAATGAGTACAACCTTTCTGCTTTCCCCATTGATGCTCTTCTAGCAGCCATTAGCAATCTTCTTCGCAATTTTCCGTGATCCCATAAAGTAAAGTTTACTCAGAAGTCTCTTGACAACTTCATTTTTGAAAACGCCACCCTTGGACTTAACGCTCAATTCCTTTCATAGACCCTCTCACAAACAATCCTAACACAACAACTCATAACAACCAAAACACCCACCAAAACACCAAGCAAAGTGAAAGTGTTCCAGTGGAAGGTGTGTGGACTACGAAACAAGTTTACATTCTTGCAATTCCAAACTTCAGTACAAAACCCTGACATAATTGTACTGCAAGAATCACTGCTCAATGCGAACACACCATTCGCATTCTCAGGATACAAAGTATACACTACGTATCTTTCACCAACAACAAGAGGACTAACAACTCTTAATAAAAGCAGCATCCCCTCCAGAATAGCACCGAGCATCGACTGTGGGACAGAGGCAGAAACTCTGAGTATTCAGATATCTCTGCTTGCCATAACTCTCACAGTCCATAACATCTACAAATCCCCAGCAAAAAGCATCAATGCGGATGCGCTCTTTGCCACGGCCTCCGAGGATGACTCAATAATTGCAGGCGATTTCAACGCTCACCACCCGTTACTGAACTCAGTATCTGCAGCAAATCAGATTGGCAGACAATTGCATGCCTTACTGCAAGAATATCCGGTTATAACACTCCTTAACAATGTTACAGAAGCCACCCATCTAAAAGGAGGTCGCCTAGACCTCATCTTCCTCTCTAGTTCCATACAAAGAGGTGCTAGATGGCAGCTGTATCTTGTAGTACCGAGTGATCACATTGCCTTAGAAATCAAACTCGAACGTGAACAATACACCCCCCCCCCCTCCTCCACCCTCCAAAAAGTGGAACCCAGACTTTGCTAACGGGGAAAAAATCGAAACAGCTATGACAGAATGGGCGGCTCTGGAATACATCAAAAACACTCACAATGATATCTCCACCCTATCACTTGATTTCAACAAACAACTAGATGCAGTCGCAAGTGTGTCTATGCCTCAATAAAAGCAATCTGAGAGGAAACACGCCGACGCCTGGTACCACAACAGTTGCATCAAAGAAATGAATGCCAGAATAAATAGGACCAGAAACTTCTCAAAAGAAACAGAAATGATGAGCTCCATGCCTACTTGTGGAGATCATCAAACACTCTGTGCAAGTATCCCTGGAAGTTAAAACAGACAAATGGTACTCATGGTGCCATGAAGTCAACTTCAGGACATCCCTAGCCAAAATATGGGGCTGGTTCAACAAAGTCTCTGGGAAATATAACACACCCAGACCCATTAGCTGAAGCCAACAGAATTGCCAACAATTTTGCTGACAGAGCTGGAAGCCCCAACCTACATCTGCAGACAATAAACAGGCAGAGGACACTGCTCGCAATCTGGAACAATATCATTGAAGCCGCCTTCAACATGGTAGATGATACAGACAACTCCTACACCATGGAGGAACTTAACACGGCCCTTGCAAAAGGCAGAAAGGACACTGCCCCTGGAGCCAGCCTCATCGCATACAGCATGCTGAGGAATATGGGAAGTCAGGCTAAATAGGTGTACTTGCACTTGATTAACAAAACACACACAGAAAGACTACGCCCAACTTCATGGAACCAACAAGACACTACACCCATCCCAAAACCTAAGGAACCAGACACCTACCGACCCTTAGCTTTGATTAGCTACACAAAAAAAAGTAGCAGAGAGAATAGTACTCAGCAGACTGCAGTGGAAAATAAGCTAATTACATCACCGCCTATATGCCCACAGGAGCGGCATAGGCACTCCAGAATTATTCACAGGCGTCCTTATAACAATTAATGACAAAAAAGCCTTTGTCATATTCCTTGACCTCGGGATGCCTTTGAGCTAGCCAGCTCACCTGTCATTCTCTTTACACTTGTAGAAATAAGAGTAAAAGGACACCTACTGGCCTGGACTCCGAATTACACACTGAACCGAGAAGCCAGAGTCACCTTCCAAAGAAAAAACAACCGATTTCCTCCCCCTAGGAAACGGAGCACCACAAGGAGGCATTCTAAGCCCCTAACTCTTCAATTTACTAATGGAGAACCTAGCCACTCTAAACCTTCCAAATGGAATAGAAATCTTTATATATGCAGACGACATATGTATCATATGTCGACACAAAGCACATGCAAGAAATGCTAACCAAAAGGCATTGGACATGACCCAGACCAAAAGCAACAATCTTGGCCTGAAGATCAACACTAACAAAACCAAAGCTAAGGCTATAAAACATCTGCAAAACCCTCAGAACTTTACTCTGAGGGGTGAAGCCATTGAATGGGTAAATCAATTTATGTACCTTGGAGTAATCATTAGTAAAACCGTATCACCTGCTCATGAAGTAACCTACCTCAGAGAGAAGACAAAGATTCGTCTATCATCCATGAGACGAATGACCTCCCTCGAACAAGGAGTATTAAACAACCTCCTAAGACTGTTTTATCTACAAGCAATTCGATCTCACATCGATTATGCGGCACCTATTCTCACCACAATGATTGACACCCAAAAAGAATCATTGAAAGTAGTGACAAATAACGCTATGAGACTCATCAGTGGCTCTCTAATGTCGACAAGACTCTGCTTACTGAGAGCAGAAACCAACCTAATTCCCCTGTCAGCTAGGATTGATATTAGGAATAGCAATATTATATTCAAGTCAATCATTGCAGACAGGACAAGCCCACTCAACAACAAACTGAAAAGACTTCTAACTCTAGCAGAAGAGGTAGACCCATTGAATTCTCATGCAAAGAAACTACTAGACACACTCAAAAGGATGGTAATGGAAAATGAGGTCCACAAAACAAAGGGACAACAAAAGCACGAAGGCTACAGCACTCCTGCCCCTTTGGCTCAGGACCCCATCAAATACAACTTTTACCATCATACCAGCAGCAAGTAAAGCCCTCTGCACACCAGAGCAACTCACTGAAGCTGCAAAGAATGCAATAAGGAACACACCTGCACCTAACATCTACTCTACTGATGGATGACTGGACCGCGCAATCCCTTCAGCAGCTGCTGCAGTTGTCTCCCCATCAGGATATAGAGAAAATTGGAGACTTTATAACCATACCCCACACTACAAACTGAGCTAGTGGCTATTGCAAAAGCCCTAGAACACTCAGCTAACCTACAGTATGGAAACACAACAATCCATACAGATTCCAGAGGAGCCATCCTGGCCCTCAGCAACAATGAACCCTCAGAGAATGTTTATCCAAATCCTAGCCTTAGCTCACCAAAGCAACAACTGGTAAGTAACTTTGAATTGGATTCCAAGCCACACCAGCATCTCTGGCAATGACGAGTCCGATACCTTAGCCAAATCAGCCTTAATATGCCAGACTATAAGCATTACTCTGCAACCCTCACTTAAAACCATCAAGAATCTAATGGCACCCTACTGCAACATTCAAAAGACTAGCGAAGTAAGGCGACCCTTCCTAGATGGAGCAGATCTGCAAAGTAGTACATTTAACCTACACACATACTACCACACACAATTGCAAGGAAAACACCATGCCAGGACGCTGTCATCATCTGTAGACTGCGACTGGAATATCAATGCAGCTGGCAAATCATCCTGGACAATGGTGAAGACCCAA
Organism: Palaemon carinicauda; assembly: GCF_036898095.1. Classification (NCBI taxonomy): domain Eukaryota; kingdom Metazoa; phylum Arthropoda; class Malacostraca; order Decapoda; family Palaemonidae; genus Palaemon; species Palaemon carinicauda. The sequence continues at coordinate 71,942,004 of NC_090756.1, forward strand.
CAACACAGAATAGACCAATAATACCGTGCAATTACTGTGATCAAGACACAGAAGAACCGCTATAGCACTACCTACTGCACTGTCAAGAAACAAGCCTACTTCGGCAGGATCTCAACCCCAACAATCTTGCAACTGCAACAGCAATTGTCAGACATATAATTGCTAATGTTGATGTCCTCTCCACCAAGGTAACGTAATAATAGCACCAGTATTCAATCTAAATAACCCTTTCAACTTCTCTGTTGAAATCAAAACGATTGTTGGCGGCTGAGGCCAATAACTTGTACTCCTTATAAGGAAACAGTTTTGTTCTCCTGTCCTTCCTTTCAACCATGAAGGGAAGGGCAGAGCCGTTGGCTTTTTTTTTTTTTTGGGGGGGGGGGTGGGGTTTAACACCTCTTCCACTAGCAATCTCTCTCTTTTCAGTTCAGGCATCCCCTCTAACCACTAATTCTCCGATGTCTCAATAATCACAATTACAAGTAAATTTTTATTTTTATTTTTGTTTTAGTTTTACAGGTACTGGAATGTTTTATTCCACCCTTTCCCTAGTACTAGAGCAGCTACTATTCCCTTCTTTTCAGCTTTCTCTTGCACAGCTGAAATCTCACACTATACCTCTACCTAATAACTTAGGCTTAAACCACTACGAAGTGTTTTACTTCACCTACACCAATATCTCTAACTAAAACTTTTCAACTCCTTCCCGTGCCCTCCTACTTATCGGGACTATCTACTATAACTCTTTTTCTCTAACTAAAGACAGGAGCCAGTGGGCTCCTGGAAAGGACATCCCCTTTCCACTGTCACCTTCTTCACTCTCTAAACAGGCTTTGAACATCGCCTGTTACCATCCTCAACCAAAAACCTAACCCAGTATCCTAGAATAAATGTTGCAGAATACCCCTTACCCCAATTAACTATCCCCAAAAATCCTACCAAAACACCTAGAAGCTGCATAAATACAAGAGCCCGTGTCTGCCCAAATGACCAGGCAATCTTCAACAACAACAAAAATAAAGTTACTTAGTTGTTTTCATCCTGCCTTTGAGTCACAACCTCCTCTCGGCCCGTCACATTACAGTTCAACTCACTTCTGTAGAAACCCAAAAGTATAACAAAGAAGGATATCCAATTAAGGTTTTTGCTCCTACTTTGAGAAACTTTGCGAAATTAATTTTAGCTTTGGTTTGACATCTTTGTGAATAATTTTATAATCATTTTGTTCATCCAAATTTACTT
>NC_090756.1:71965415-71967915 GCF_036898095.1 Palaemon carinicauda
TTCATAGTAAATTCTCCTAATCCACATTTCCCATAAGCTTATTATATTTCCTCAAATTGATTTAACATAAGTGCATATACCTATGTCAGTATTGCTGTTCGATAAAAAAAAAAACATGATATTTACTTGTTTATTTCCATAACGCTGGTCCTTCAAGTAGAGCATCATTTGTTGAAAGAAAAAAAAGAGCTAATTTATTCGGAAGCAAAAACTCTTATAAGGTATATAAAAGTTTGAAAGTAAATAGTACAATTTTAACAGAATTTTATAAAATAAGTCTATTAAGCTTAGTTCGTCATTGATTACCAAGGATTATAATTTTGCATAGAACTGATTTTAATTTAATATGAAGTAAGTAGAACAATAAATAGAGTATGCAAGATAATTGATAAGATTTTTTTCTATTTCTTTGCAACACAAGAAAAGTACAATTTACTTGAAACGCTGAAAGTCAAGTTAAAAAAAGGCATGTTAACAAACAATATGAAGGGAAAGGCAAATAAGAACCAAGTTATAAAATATCTGATACGTGACAGTAAAACAAAACAAAAAACGGGGTTAACTCAGGAACAGAGTAAGTTGCAAGTCAAGTTGCAAATGTATGTGAAGAGAAAGTGAATCACCTGTCAAACAAAAACAGATTAAAACTAGGAAGCAAGTTACTATGAAAGGGTAAAAGCAAATAAAGTAACATTTTTTTAGAAAACCTTATAGGCAAGGTAAGAAATTAGCAAGATGCCTGGAATCTCAGAAGGAATGGCACGCGCAGTAAATCAGCATACCAGAACAATGGATTTAACTCATCTCTTGACTTTCAACGATATTAAAACTATACATTTCTTGGCCTTCTATGCTATAAAAACTATATACTTTACAGATATATATCATATGTGACCAACAAATATTCCTCCTACGTGTCACTCAACCATCAGGAATGATATATTAAATATTGGAGTTAGGTAGTGTTGATGAAAATGTGAGGCGAAGTATAATTGGTGAAACTAACCAAATAAAGCAGGTGAGGTAGGAGGAACACATTTATTCCGGTTTAATTAGCGGAAATGAAGACATGCATTAGTGGTAGCTGTTTCTACAAATACAGCTTCCGCATAAGTAGAATGAATTGCTTACAAAATCATCACAGTTATTTTGAAATATAAAGTTCAGGATATAAGAAAAAAGAGCAGTCTTCTAGTATATTTCCTTATTTCCTTTCCTCAATAGGCTTTTTTCCTTGTTGGAAATCTTAAGCCTATAGCATCATGATTTTACAACTAGGGTTGTAGCCAATAATAATAATAATAATAATAATAATAATAATAATAATAATAATAGTAATAATAATAATAACAATAATAATAATAATAATAATAATAATAATAATAATAATAATAATAATAATAATAATAATAATAATTTAATCAGAATATATATATATATATATATATATATATATATATATATATATATATATATATATATTTATATATATAAAATGTATATATATATATATATATATATATATATATGTATATATATATATATATATATATATATATATATATATATATATATATATGTGTGTGTGTGTGTGTGTGTGTGTGTGTGAAAGAGTTTTTATAGTAGTAAAACTAGCTGAACTCTACACCAAATATAAGCAAGTATGCTGTATATCTCTAGCTTGGAATAAAGTTTATCTTTATACTAATTCACAAATAGGGAGACACAAAAGACCTGTAAAATTACCGCCCAATAAGTTTACTCTCCGTAATATATCTAATATTTATAAAGATCATATTAGGCTACATAAAAAGAAAGATAGACTAATTGGCTGAGAAGTGGGGGTTCAACAGCTGACCATATCCCTCTAAATAACCAACAAATATAGAAATCAACGATTATGACAGGCCACTGCGTATAGCATTTATAGAATAGGAGAAATCTTATGATTCTGTATAAAAAAAATCAGCAGTAATGAAAGCCCTTCTAAAACAAACAATAGAAGTATCTTATGTTGGAACACTTGAAGATATCTACATATGAAGTATAAGAATACTTATACTACATAAAGATAGTGATAAAATTCAGATTGAGAAAAAAAGTTATACTAGTGAGACCTAATCTCCCCTATATTATTCAGAGCATGTCTAGAAGAGGTTAAGAATTTAGATTAGGAAAATATCGGAAATAATATTATTTGCGAATATGTTAACAGGTTAAAAATTCTCAAATGACATAGTTCTGTTTAGTGAATCAGGTGAGGAATTCCGAAAGATGATAGAAGGTTTAAATAGAGAAAGCAGAAATGTAAGACTGATAATGAATATGAGTAAAACTAAGATAATATTCAATGAAAATGAAGATAAACAACAAATAAGAGTTATGGGCAAGTCTCTGGAGATTGTTAATGAATATACATATTTAAGGTACACAGTAAATGTGTCCCCAAGACACGATATCAAAATTAGAGTAAAGATAAGCATAGGATGGAGAGCGTTTA
>NC_090756.1:71985415-72005415 GCF_036898095.1 Palaemon carinicauda
ATATATATATATATATATATATATATATATATTCATTTATGTATATATATATATATATATATATATATATATATATATATATATATGTATATATATACATATATATGTATATATATATATATATATATATATGTATATATGCATATATATATATATATATATATACATATATATGTATATATATATATATATATATATATATATATATATATATATATATATATATATATATATGTGTGTGTGTGTGTGTGTGCGTGTATGTGTGGATATACTGTATATATATATATATATATATATATATATATATATATATATATATATATACATATGTATGTATATATATATACATATATATATATATATATATATATATATATATATATATATATATAAATATATATAGCCTATATATATATATATATATATATATATATATATATATATATATATATATATATATATATATATGTATATATATATATATATATATATATATATACATATATATATATATATATATATATGTATGTATATTTATATATATATATATATATATATATATATATATATATATATATATATATATATATATATATATATATATATATATATATATATATAAATAAACAAGAAATGCAGCCGTTTTTAGTTTACTGCACTACAAATACCTCAGATATGTCAACGCAATTCTGGGGTTCGGCCAATTTTAACCACCACGCTGGCCAACTGCGGACTGGTTATTGTTGGAGACTTTAGTCTGATCGTGAACACCAAACCAACCTAGTATGGGTAGTCGTGATTAGTATAGCGTTGCTAATCATGGCAATACACAAACCATTTCGCCACGTCAAGGTATCCCCAGTTACAAAGATATGCATACATAAATATAAATAAAGTAATTTTTCTAGTTTTATTTCATATAATTTCTTGATATATTTTTTAATTGAAGGCTCATACATGTTTTGATTCTGCTGCGATTCTGAAATAAGTTTTTATCACAATAAAAATCTTTATCACTACAAAATAGCATTTGGTTGCTATAACAGAACAGACTCAGGAGGCATAGCGGTCTCTACGTGAAGCCTTCGTAGTACATCATAGAAAATATCTTCCTACGAATCTCTCACATAAATCTCCATAAAACTTTACCTTTTCAGTAGGATGGGTGTAGGATTTTGAGTGTTTATGTATATCGGTATTCTTAGTTTTGAGTTTGTACGCTGTCAGTTACTGGGGTGTAGCATTTTTGAGTATATGTATATGTGTATTCTTGATTTTGAGTGTGTATGCTCATCGATTCATGTGTAGTATATCCGTTTTTTTTTTTCAGCTGAGAGGGAAGAAGAATAAAGTTGGACATAGCAGGGAATTGTCTAGAAAGTTAGATATTAATAACGCTAGTGTAAAGTGATTTAACTATAATCTTATTTATATAAAGGTACATTCTTCCTTAATATATATGTTTTATATTTATAAATTTACATTATATTTATATAGTAAATTCTCCCAATTTACATTTCCAATAAGCATATTATATTTCCTCAAATAGAATTAATTAACATGAGTGCTTATACCCATGTCAATATTGCTGCTTGATATGAAAAGCCCATGATATTAACTTCTTCATTTTCATATTTCTGTACTTTAAATAAAACAGTATTTGTTGGAAAAATGAAGGAGCTCATTTATTCTAAAGCATATGCTCATATTAGCCATATAAAAGATTGAACATAAATACTCGTATGGTAACATGTAGAGAATTTTATTAAATGGGTCTTTTATGTTTGGTTTATCATTGATTACCAAGGAATATAATTTCCAAAAGGAACTGTTTTTAATACATATGGAGTAAGTAGAACACTAAATGCAGTATGAAAGAAAATTGGTAAGATTTTTTACAATTATTTGTAACAGAGGAAAGGTTCAATTTGCTTGAAAAGCTAAAAGTCAAGTGAAGAAACATGTTGGCAAACTATATGAAGAAATATTTATAAAATACCTGAAAAGTAAAAATAAATAAAGAATTGTTGTCAGAAAAATCGCAAGTGGTAAATCTATATGAGTAGGAAGTAAATCACCCGTCAAACAGGAACACATTACAATTAAGAAGCAAGTTACTATGCAAGTGTAAAAAACAAATGAAGTAGAATTTAAAAAGAAAACCTTTTAGGCAAGGTAAGAGATTAGCAAGATACCATGAATGTCAGAAGGCACGGAACGCAGAGTAAATAAATATACCAGAACAATTGATGAAACCCATTTCTTGACATTCTACACTATCAATACTTTACAGTTATACATCATATATGACCAACAAATCTTTCTACTACGTTTCATTTAATCATCCAGAAGGATAAATTAAATATTTGAGTTAGGTACTGTTAAAGAAAATGAGAAGCTAAATTTTGTAGGGAAAACTATCGAAGAAAAAAAAAAACCGAGGTACGAGGAACACATTTGTTCCGGTTTACATTGCACAACTTGAAGACATGCAACAGTTGTAGCTGCTTCTACAAATGCAACTTCGGCATAAGCAGAATGAATTGCTTGCAAAATCCTCAGTTATTTTGACATATAGAGTTCAGGCTGTAAGACAAAAGTGTAGCGTCTTCGAGTATGTTTCCTCTTTTTCTTTCCTCACCGGGATGTTTTCCCTGTTGAACCCTTGGGTTTTAGCATCTTATTTTTCAAACTAGGGTAGTAATTTTGCTTATAATGATAATAATAATAATAATAATAATAATAATAATAATAATAATAATAATAATCTAATCAGAACTATTTTTTCCTACGTTTGTCTCAATGTTTCCTTATTTGTTTTATTATGTTTTATCCTATTTTATCTACTTTTCTTTACTCCATTAATACCTAACGAACAATCGTAACGCTACTTAATAGCAAATAAGAATCATTATCATTATTAAAACAATTTTTTTAAGAATTTTGAAATATGTTTAACTATTCGTGTAATAAAGCTGACATTATTGATTTTTTTTTCAATTAACTATTAAATTGACCAAACCTAATAAAAATGTTAAGGACAGATTTAACTTAAAAAAAAAAAACAAGTGAATTTTATAATTAATTACTAAAGTCATTATATTGTTCAATTAGGCTGGTTGTTCAAAGTTTCATATATATGAAATTACCTTCAAGTACATACCTACTTCTTAGTTATCATTTATGCATCGATCATTAATATAAATGGTTAGGAATCTCATTATAGAAAAGAAATATTAAAAGCCTCAAAATGAAAACCAGGTCAATTTAAAAGAAATGTGTAAAAGGTTCGACAATAACCTAAATTTTTTTTTTCTTTTTTTAATATTCCTAACCTTTCATTTATTCGTATTTACTATTCATTCATATTATTTACTGTGCCTAATAATAAGTCCGTTTATGGTCAACACACATGCAGCCTGTTTCGTTGACAATGCCAATTGTCTGGGGATTAACTCTCTATCGATCAACAGGGCATTAATTCTCTATCGATCGACTAGGAATTAAATCTCTGTCGATCAAAGGGGAATCAATTCTCTATCGGTCATCTGGGATTTATTCTTTATCAATCAACCGGGATTTAAATCTATTTTGATCAACTGGTAATTAATTTTCTATCAATCAACTGGAATTAACTATGTGTTAATCAGCTGGGTTTGACTCTCTGTTGATCAACTAAGAATTAATTCTCTACAAATTAGGTGCGAGTTAATTCTCTATTGATCAACTGTGGACTAATTCTCTATCGATTAATTGGGGATTAATTTTCTATCGATAACCTTAGGATTAATTCTCTATCAATGAACTGGGGATTATTACTCTATCGATCAACTGAGAGTGAATTCTCTATCGATGTGTTTAGCCTCACCCACCTCCTCTGTAATCTCTCCTTACACGGGTTACTCGTCACGAAGAAAGGGTGTGACTGGAGGCATATCCTCAGCGGGGTGTGTGCCAGGAATTCATGTATCAAAATGTACATAGAATCTTTTTATTTTCTTATTTGTTTGGTTATTTTTTTGTGGATAGAAATAAAAGAGAACAATTAACTCACACACACAGAAACATATATATATATATATATATATATATATATATATATATATATATATATATATACATATATATATATATATATATATATATATATATATATATATATATATATTTATATATATACACACACACACACATATATATATATATATATATATATATATATATATATATATATATATATATATACATATATATATATATATATATATATATATATATATATGTATATATATATATATATATATATATATATATATATATATATATATATATATATATATATATATATATAAATATATGTTACTATCCACACACACACACACACACACACACATATATATATATATATATATATATATATATATATATATATATATATATACATATATATATATATATATACATATACATATATATATGTATATATATATATATATATATATATATATATATAAATATATGTATATATATTTATATATACATATATATTTGTGTATATATATATATATATATATAAATATATTTATATATATATATATATATATATATATATATATATATATATAAATATATATATATATATATATATATATATATATATATGTATGTATATATGTATATATATACACACACACACACATATATATATATATATATATATATATATATATATATATATATATATATATATATATATGCATATATATGTGTGTGTGCGTGTGTGTATGTGTTTATGTAACAATGATTGATATTGCTAATGCTAATTCATGACTAAAATCCATTACTGTATTCAATATAACATTAAATCTCACGTAAATTGTAGTTTATTAATTGAAAAAAGGCAAAATATGCAACGCACACGATCGTTTAGGTAAGTTTTTTTTTTTTTTTATTGGGAAGTCTCATGAATTGTCATTGTGTGATTTCGTGTCGCCACCTTTCCAGTCTTTTCAATCAGCTCTCCTTATCTACACGACTCGGACGTGAAAATAATAAAGTGAGGCTATTTTCGTAATTAGAGAGAGGAGAGAGAGAGAGAGAGAGAGAGAGAGAGAGAGAGAGAGAGAGAGAGAGAGAGAGAGAGAGAGATCCTTAAAAATATGTGTCCCATAATCTAATCAAATGTGCTGAGTTCACAGAGGAAAAGAATAATTTAATATCTTTTAGTATTTTGTGAAATAATTTTTATCCCTTCCCGAAGGATTTATCTATTATGTCTTTAGATTATCTTGATATTTGTTATCAACCCGTTGTTTTATAATTCACTTATTGTTATTTCTAATTAATTTAGAATATCCTTCTTGTAATTTGTATTAATCCTAATTATATTGTTAGAAAGTCTATTTAGAGTATTATCTGATTATAAACATGGGATGCAGAAATATTTTAGAATAATAATGATAATAGTTTCAGATTTAGATTCATATAAAATACGTCCATTTCATTCGTGTGTTGTTAGTCTTTTACCAGATGTAAATAAAATAATATTAATTTAATTAAGATACATATTGTATAATATTCAGTAATTCAACTGAAACTTGCTTTTATATAACTTCTAAAATATACTTATTTTAACAGTTTTTAATTGAAACCAATCTTCTTATACATAAGAGATAAGTAGGAGTTTCAAATAACCCTAAAATAACATTACTTTAATGGGGCCTGGTCACGCCACTTGAGAAAAAAAATAAATTAAAACTGAGAGAAAAATGTCTTTTACAAAGATACTCTAATTTTATTCTGTTTCGGATTTTAAGTATTCTTTCGTTAACGGTTGTAATTGGAAAGACAAAATACTGAAGACAGTTTAGCTTCGTGAATATTTCAGGCCTGTATATCATTGAAAATATTTTGAAACTTTATTTGCATTGTAATTCATTCACAATTCCTCCAGTACCAATAATTCACGCAACGGATTCTGGATTAGTTGAAGATATTGCCTGAACACTTTTCAAATACTTTTCGTTTACTTTTCATCTAATTTTCAATTACTTTTCATTTGCTATTTACTTCTAGGAATATTAAGGTTTTTTGGGAGATTCGTTCCATTCATTCCAACAAAATTTATCTTTCGTTTACCATTTAACGCCAGTCGAGTTTTTAATAAAACATGCCACAATAAATCATTCCCCCAACCTTTCAGATCCATTTTATGGACTCCCTAGCACCAACACCCCTCCTTTCTCTCCCAGAGGTTAATACCTTCTTTTTCATTGTCTACTTTTGAGGTCAAAGATAGGTGTCATCTGATATCTAAGTTTAAAGCAAGTGACAGTAACTAATTCAGGATTTCTGTGACTATATCTGGTGAAAACAACTCTCTCTCTCTCTCTCTCTCTCTCTCTCTCTCTCTCTCTCTCTCTCTCTCTCTCTCTCTCTCTCTCTCTCTCTCTCTCTCTAAGTGATTATTTTTGCCTAAGTTCCTAGCCTCCTGGCTAGTATAGTGGTAACGTGTTTGCCTATCATTCGCATGTCAGCAGATCGATCTCCGCCAGCTGTTTACTGGGGAGGCCACTGCCATAGTAAGGCACCACAGTGGGGTGTTGGGCTTGCCCGGCTGACGTTTTGGTGAGCATCTATTCTGATGGAACTGGAACTAAAACCTTTAACCTTTAATCATTTATTTGAGTACGTAACAACTTACGAAATGCGATTAATCGCAATTATGTTAATATGGAAGGAAATATTCTCCGCTAAAAAGTATTTTGGTATCAAATCATATATTAGTAACATATCAAATATAATTATGATGAAACATAATTTCTAATTTTGTTATTAAAATACAATTTATCATACAAATTAAAGTAAATGTAGTTATTGCTGAATAAATTTTGATATAAATGGTTCTTAGAAATATAATTTATTCGTCACAATAGTTTACTCAAGAAAAATCGTTTTTACCATATTTTCTTAGGCAACACCTCATCTCAATTTTTTTTTTCCATATTATACCATTTGAAGGTTGTTAGTGATAACCCATGAATGGCAGAGGCAAGGGACAGTCACAAGGTCTTAGAGACAGGCCCTTTAAAAATATGATCAGCGCATAGTCCCCTCTACAACCTAACTAAGACCAGAGAGGGCCATGCAATAGCTGCTGATGGGGCAGTTAGATCTATAGGCTCCCCAAATCCCATATCCTTACATCACAAGGATGGTGAAACTCCAGACGCTGCAAGAAAATATCTACTTTGAGCTTTTCTCAAGCCCCAGTCCAGCAGATTGAAGACAGGGATTAGGTCTCAAACAACTACCATATTCTATCTACCTTGAGCGGGTCTCAAACCCCTTTCTCTTAGATCATGAGGCAGGGACCTCATCTATTTGTTGATAAACCGAGGAAGCTCTTCTTCTTCTTAATGATATTTTGAATGACAAGACGCTGGTGTCTAGTTTTATCATGGCCTGGAGCTTACGTTTGTCGTTTGACAGTAGGCCTACTGTTGTAAACGTTTTGATTAATGCCAACCCAGGCTGTCAATCATGATGGACATAAACATTGACGATATTAAAAGAATGTTAATAAACCGAGATGGAACTTTGGAATAGTAACTGTTTCCGTATATTATGGACATGCACTTGTCACATAATATCTGAATACCTTGAATGCTTCGTATGTTTATAATCATGTTGCTGTATAAGAAACAGTGTTGTTCTTCTCTTTGTTTATTGGTTGTTTTATATTATCATTAAATATTTTATTAACTGGTCTATATACGGTGTGAACTTGGATCTCCTTTAGTCAATGTACTTAGAAGAAAAACGTGCCTATAAAAGTAGAAAATATAACTGATAAATAGAGAAGTATATTTCTTTAAAATATTTATATACATAAAAATCAAATTAAGAATATATATATATATATATATATATATATATATATGTATATTTTATATATATATATATATATATATATATATATATATATATATATATATATATATATATATATATATATATAATTGGAATTGAACCCTTCTCCCTACCACAAAGCCAAGCAATATTTAGCCAGATCTGTCCTTAAATGCGTAAGAGCTAAAGTAAAACCGGACGTCGGATCACTCAACCCACTGATTTCGCACTCTCATATCTAATTCTCCTTTAGCCCTCATTAATACTGTAATAAGATTCCCAGCGCTGGTTGCTCAGCTGCAACAGGGTAATATTCGTGTTATATCATGATTAACCATTTCTGTATCCTTTATATGTTTATGGTCAGGGTAATTTACTGCTTGGTTAGGTCGTCTGCTTTGCAGTCTGATATCAATTGGTCATTGCTTTTAGATTTGTGCAATGCGGGTTAGGTACTTCCAAAGGAATGAGCCTTATATCTGCTCAATCTTATTGAATTAAACTATTATAGTACTCTCCATTATATAATACAAAGTAATTACCTGGCGAAATATATACATAAATAAATTTCTTCCCTATCACGTTTATGGGCATTGCCAAACATATGACTACTTAATCTCTTCCCGTCCCTCGGGTAAGGGGGAGAGGGCACAGTCATACCTTGGTGAGAGTGGGTACGTCGAAGTGTACGCTCGGAAACACAACTGCCGTGTTGTAATTAGGAAAGGGGAAGGGATGGTAAGGGTTGAATATGCGTCTGTGCATATCTATTCAGATATTTAGCAGTAATTATACGCTGGTATAGTATGTTAAATTAGTTTTAGTGATTTATATAGTTTCAGAAACATATAGAGAAATCTAATATTTTACATTGTATTATTTCATTCAAATAAGTGGATTTTGGTAATAATAACATGTCGTGGTAGCCTATAGGAAACGTCCCTGCCCGGCCATCTTCATGACTGGGGTTCAAGACCCGCTCAAGCTCGATCGTTTTTTGTGGAATCTGTAATGTCACAATCTTTGTGAGTTAAGAATTAAGGTTTTGAGGGAAGCCTATAGCTTTAACTAGCTAAGTCACCAGCATTATCTGGCCCTCCGTGGTCCTAGCTTGATGGAATGATATCTTGGATACTGATCATATGTATTTATAGTCAGTCTCTAGGTCATTGTCCTGTCAATGCATTGTCATTTCCCTTGCCTCTGCTTTTCAGGAGTAACCTTTAAACCTTTAAAACATATGGCAAGTGTCTAGGACATTGTCCCGCTCAGTAATTTTCACTGTTCCTTGCCTCTGCCATTCACGATCGACCTTTAAACCATTAAATGTGATTAATCATAAATCAGAAAATGTTTCATATCTCTCAAGTATCACAAACATACTCCTCTTCCTCTTCATATCAGTAGGAGAGTCAATACTGGAGTTCGCGAAATATTCTGAAACGTTATCGTATCCGATTTCGGCGTTTTCCGTATGATTTTGGTCATAAAACCCCTGCCTTTATACCAGACACCAGGCGTGAACGCTGCTCTATTCGGTAATCATGATTCTGGCTTCCATTGTATGATTTATATAGTTCGGCGTCTAAGTGTTATTTGCTTGGCTTTATCATTTAGTGGGACAATCAAAGTTTATGTTCAATTGAATTACGTTCCATGATTTACTTACATTCTTAGCATTAATTTTGTTATTTCCATTTAATTTAGTTATCTATGGAATTACTCGCTTTTAGCCAAATGAGATTTAATATGTCATGAATAAACATCATCATTATCACCAGCCATTTCTCATCCATTGCAGGACAAAGACCTCAGGCATGTTCTTCCAATTTCGTCTGTTTATGGTCTGTACTTCATGTGTATCACACATGCTCGTACAATATAACAGTATTTCTGTTTTCTGTACGTTATTATTATCGCGCTTCCCTCGAAATGATAACCTGTCTTTTCCTGTATGTACTTGAATCATTGTGTTTTAATTTTTGCGCCGTTCTTGCTTGCATTTATATGTTGTGTTAAAATAAAGTCAGTGACAATTACGCCGTTCTTGTGGTTATCCCAAAGGACACTTTTCCGCCAGTATCTGATTGGCTGTATGAGAAAGGAGACACTATCAAAACATACAAAAACATAAAATCATACCTCCTGAAGCAGTACTCGCCGTCACTGGCCACCAGCACAGCTAAACTTTTTCAGCACTCTCAACATCCATTGGTGTACCAAAAGGCTTCACTTTCTCTCAAGGAAATGACCAGTATCGCCTCCCTACAACATGCCGTAAACAACTCTCCTTATGATGTGAATCTAATTTACACCCTTTGGGTACAGCACCTACCCGAACCTGTGCATGCTGATATCCCTGATGTCGATATTTTGCGTTTGAAAGAACTGATAACCAAAGGTGACACCCTTTTGGACAGCCACTCCACTACTTCCAAACTTCTATCAATGCCTCCACTTATGATAAAGCAGACACCTATTACACATCGACCGAAGCCGACATGAATGGGGTAAGACACTACCCTCACACCGTTCCGTGCTGGAATGGCAACATACCTTTCCACCACTCACATATACCATACCTCGCTTACGCCCTAATCAACGACCTCTCCAGCCACATCATAACACCCCTTGGCTGCAAATATGCTACGACCACTCTAAATTTCGGGCTGCTGCGAAGAAATGTGAGAAGGGTGTCAGTGGCCAGCAAATGTGTAAGTATGCTGTACCAACCGTGTGTCAAACAATTGTACATAATTATTTTGTATATATTATGCTTGTATCTGCGCTCTTCCCTCGCACTAAAAAGAACCTGAATGATCATGTCTCCAGTTTTGCTCTGTAATATTGTCTGTCTCTCGAACATGTTATGTCCTGTTGCCTTGAGGTTTTGTATATAAAGGAGAGTGTTCCTTAATAAACAACTGAGTTGATTGCATCCTACCTTTGAGTTAACAACCCTTTCTCGGCCCGTCACATTGGTGACCGCGGAAGTCGACTCGCTCCCACCGCCTTCCACCCCCACCCCCTAGCCCCTTCATCGTTGGTACTATGACGGACTCTACGGCAGTTGGTGCTGCGACCGCTGTATTCAAACTTTCATCGTTTGCCAGCGGAGAGGCGTTTGCTTGGTTTCAGCGCACAGAAGTCCAGTTTCGTATCAGGGGCGTGACTCGCTCAACCACCTAAGCGGATTATGTTCTCGCGGCGATACCCGAGGACACCTTCCCAGAAATATCCGACTGGCTTTGTGAACAAGGAGACACCCCAATAGCGTATGACACCCTCAAAACATACCTTCTGCAGCAGTACTCGCCGTCGCCAGCCGCCCGTATAGCAAAGCTTTTTCAGCTCTCGCTTGGGGGACCAAAGGGCTTCACTTGCCCTCAGGGAGATGACCAGTATCGCTCGCCTTCAACCTGCCGCAGACGGCTCTCCTCGTGAGGTGAACCTACTTCGTGCCCTTTGGATACGCCGTTTACCCGAACCTGTACGCGCTGCCATACCCGATGTCGATAGTTTACCCATAAAGGACTTGATGACCAAAGCCGACGCCCTTATGGACAGCCACTTCAAGACCTCCATCAACGCCTCCACCCCTGACGACGAGGATGCCTATTCAACGTCAACCGAAGCTGACATGAATGCCGTAGGACATACAAGCCTACCCCGTGACGTGCCGAAGCAGCGAAAAAGCCCCCACCACCCACCAATAGCTCGCGCCCCAACGAACGACTTCTACAGCCACTTACTACCTCCCATCCGCCGCAGTTTTGCTACTACCACTTCAGATTCGGGGCAACCGCGAAGAAATGTGCCAAGGATTGTCAGTGGCCAAAAAACGTGTAAGTAGGCCATCGCTTGTGGCGGTGGCCTCCCATGTTTCTAATTTTTTCTTTTTACAGAATGCAAGAACGGGCATGCGATTTTTGGTAGACACGGGTGCTTGTCGTTCTCTTTTGCCAAGGAAACTCTTCAAGGCACGATGTAGTCTGTCTACATCTGCCGACGTTCGCTTGGCAGCTGCCAACGGATCTGCGATACCCACCTACGGTTACGAGAACCTCACATTATCGTTCGGAAATGGTAAATTCAATTGGAAGTTTCTCGTTGCTGACGTCACAATGCCAATCCTCGGTGCGGATTTCCTCTCTCATTTCCATCTTCTGGTCGATGTCCCCCACCGACAATTGGTCAACGCAGACTCGTACTTGTCGACACCTCCTCAACCCGCCCAGTCTAACCTCGCTCTCCACATCAGCGCACCCACGGATGCCTACGCCCACCTCCTCACGTCGTACCCGGATGTTTTCCGTCCAGAACTTCACCAAACGCCCACGGTTCCTACCAAGCATGGTATTTATCACCATATCAAGACAACAGGACCCCCAGTCTTCGCAAAATTTAGATGTCTGGCACCGGAACGATTGGCAGCCGCCAAACAGACGTTCGCCGAAATGGAGGAAATGGGCCTTTGCCAAAAGGCCTCCAGCCCATGGTCGTCACCCTTACACATCGTTCTGAAGAAAGACGGCTCCCTCCGTCCGTGCGGAGATTACAGGCGCCTGAACATGCAAACAGAACCGGATCACTACCCCCTCCAAAACATTGCCGACGAGACCTTCTACCTGCACACAGTGAAGGTTTTCTCTATGCTCGACCTCCTGAAGGGGTATTATCAGGTGCCTATGAACCCAGAAGACATCCCCAATACCGCCATCACCACTCCGTTTGGTACATACACCTTCAATTACTCCTGTTTTGGCCTTTGTAATGCTGGGGCCACTTTTCAACGTCTCATGGATGGCATCTTAGGGGACCTCCCTTTCTGTGTATGTTATGTGGACGACATACTTGTGTTCTCCTCCTCAAAAGAGGAACACCTCCGTCACCTGCGCATCGTGCTCGACAGCCTGCAACAAAACGGCCTTGTAGTCCTGTACGACAAGTGTACCTTTGGCGGCAACGAAGTGTCGTTCTTAGGGCATCATCACTCCTGAAGGAGTCCATCCCCTCCCTGAGAAGGTAGCAGCCATTCAGAGCTTCCCCACGCCCTCGACCATCAAAGCTCTGCAGGAATTCTTGGGTATGATCAACTATATCACCGTTTTCTGCCAGCCATTGCCGCCACTCTTGCTCCCCTCTACGCCTCCCTCAAGGGCAAGCCAAAGGACCTGAAGTGGGGTCCCCTTCAAGAAGCAGCCTTCTGCAATGCAAAAAAGGCCCTATCAACTGCTGCGGCTCTCACTTTTCCTATCCCACACGCCCCTCTCCTTCTCTCCACCGATGCCAGCGACGTCGCTATTGGTGCAGTACTCGAGCAGGTGGTCAAAGGCTCACCCCACCCATTGGCCTTCTTCAGCAGAAAACTGTCCAAGGCAGAATCGGGTTATTCTACCTTCGATCGAGAATTGCTGGCGGTGCACTTGGCTGTCCGTCACTTTCGCCATTTCTTAGAAGGTACGCCCTTCGTCATTCGCACAGACCACATGCCTCTGGTGCACGCCTTCACTCGACAGTCTGACGCCTGGTCCGCCCGTCAATGCTGACATCTCTCCGCCGTGGCTAAATACAATTACACCCTCCAATACGTCCATGGGAAAATGAATCCCGTTGCCGATGCCCTGTCAAGAAACACGTTGGCTGCCATTCAACTGGGATTGGATTACAACGCCCTGGCTGAAGCCCAATGACAGGATCCAGAGTATCCAGCTTGTAGGACATCCTGCACGTCCCTCCGTTGGGAAGACTTTCCCCTCGAAGACTCCAACACCACCCTCCTCTGTGACGTCAGTACTGGTAGACCGCGACCTTGGATTCCTGCTCCCATGCGCCGACAGGTGTTTGATTTCATTCACGGCCTTTCACATCCCTCGTGCCGTTCTACTGCGCAGCTGCTGAAGACAAAGTTCATTTGGCACGGCATTTCTAAGGATGCTAAGGATTGGGTCCGCGCCTGTACTTCTTGCCAAACTTCCAAAGTACATCGACACACGGATTCAGGAGTGGGCACCTTTCCTCAACCTCAGCGTCGTTTCTCACACATTCACGTCGACGTTGTAGGCCCCCTACCCACATCACAAGGACATCGTTACCTGTATACCGTCATCGACCGCTCCACTCGTTGGCCTGAAGCCATTCCCATGGAAACTGCAACGTCCACCTCATGTGCATCTGTCTTACTCTCTGGATGGATTTCAAGATTCGGTATCCCTGAGCATATTACTTCTGACAGGGGAACCACTTTCACCTCTTGATTGTGGACGTCATTAGCGAATCTCCTGGGCATCACCCTACATCAGACAACGGCCTACAATCCCGCTGCCAATGGAATGGTAGAACGTTTTCATCGCACCCTCAAAGCAGCTTTGATGTCCCGCTGCAAGGATTCAAACTGGTTTACTCAGCTTCCCTGGGTCCTCCTGGGACTAAGGACCACTCCTAAAGACGCCCTCGACGTCTCGGCAGCTGAAATGGTGTATGGCAACCCGTTGGCCGTCCCTGCCGAATTTTTTCCTTCTACAACCTCCTCCGACGATCTCCAGTGCATACGTCATGTCGTGGGAAAATTTACTCCATGACGCTAGACTTACAAGCCCCCAGCAAAGCATCACATACCAACGGACTTGCACTCTGCAACGCACGTCTTCCTGCGCAACGACACTAGCAAGCTACCACTAACGCCCCCTTACACGGGCCCTTTCCTTGTGATCCGACGCAGTCCGAATGCATTCCTACTAAACATTCGGGCAAAGAAGACTGTGTCTCCATTGATCGTCTAAAACCTGCTTATCTTCTGACAGATGACCCGCCTACAGTTCGCCTCTCTAGATCAGGGCGCCCTATTTAACATGTACAGTATGTCATTTTTAGGGGGGAGCCATGTACCAACCATGTGTCACACAATTGTACATAATTATTTTGTATATATTATGCTTGTATCTGCGCTCTTCCCTCGCACTAAAAAGAACCTGAATTATCATGTCTCCGGTTTTGCTCTGTAATATTGTCTGTCTCTCGAACATGTTATGTCCTGTTGCCTTGAGGTTTTGTATATAAAGGAGAGTGTTCCTTAATAAACAACTCTGTTGACTGCATCCTGCCTTTGAGTTCACAACCCTCTCTCGGCCCGTCACAATGCCCTTGCTTACAACAGTGGCTTCCCTTGTCACTAATCTTTTTTTTTTCTACATGACTCAAGTACGGACATGCGATTATTGGTAGACATAGGTGCTTGCTGTTCTCTTCTGCCAAGACCACTATCCAGGACATAACGTAGTCTAAGTCTGCCGACATCTTCCTGGAAGGTGTTAGGGGATCTGCGTTCCCACTCAGGGTTATGAAACAATAATATATCGTTTGGGAGGGCCAAATATATTTAGAAGTTTCTCGTTTCTGACGTCACATTGCCAATCTTTGGTGCGGATTTCTTATCAAATTTCCACATCCTGGTCCATATAGCTCACTAACGGTTAGTCAACACGGTTTCATACTCCTCGACACCTCACTAACCCACCCCTTGGTCCTCGTTCTCCACATCAGCTGACCCACTGATGCCTACGTCCATATCTTCAAAAACTTTGTCAAACTCCCACGGTTCCCACAAAATACAATATTTATCGCCATATCAGGATGACAGCCCCTTTGCCAAAAGGCCTTAAGCCCATGATCATCACTATTTTACAAAGTCCTGAGAAAAGATGGCTCTCGGCGTCCATGTGGAGATTACAGGTGCCTGAGAATATAGACAGAACCGAATCACTACTCCCTACCAAATATTGCCGACATGACCTACTTCTTGCACAAAGCGAAGTTTTTATTCACGCTCAATCTCCTGAACTGGTATTATCAGGTGCCCATGAATCCAGAAGACATCGGCAAGACCACCATTACTAATCTATTTGGTACATACACCTTCAATTACTCTGGTTTTGGCCTTCGTAATGCTGGGGCCATTTATCAACGCCCAATGGACGGCGCCTTAAGGGACCTCCCCTTCTGTGTATGTTAATTGAACAACACAGTTGTGTTATCTTCCTCCAGAGAGGAACACTTCTGTCATTTTCATATCATGCTCAACTGCCTACAACAGAACATTCTTGTAGTCTGGTACGACAAGTGTACCTTGAGCGCCAAAGAGTATAATTTTTGGGGCACGGCATTGCTCTTGAAGGAGTCCACCCTCTCAAAGAGAAGGTAATAGGCGTTCAGAGCTTACCCGTACCTCGTCCGTTAAAGCACTGCAAGAATTCTTGTGTATGATCAACCATTCTCTCCATTTCCTGCCAGCCATCGCCCCAACTCTTGGCGCCCCTACGCCTCCCTCGAGGGCAAGCCAAAAGACCTGAAGTGGGGTCTCCTTCAAGAAGCGGCCTTCTACAATGCGAAAAATGCCCTATTAACCGCTGCTGCTCTCACTTTTCCCGTGCCACACTCACGTCTCCTTCTCTCCTCCGATGGCAGTGATGTCACTATTGAGGCCATCCTCAAGATGATGGTCAAGGGCTTGCCACGCCCATTTGCCTTCTCCTGTAGGAAACTGTCCAATGTTAATCCAGCTATTCTACCTCCGAAGACGAATTGCTGCCATGGCACTTGGCATTCTGTCACTTTTGCCACTTCTTGGAAGGTATGCGCTTCATCATTCGCACAGACCACATGCCTTTGGTGCACTCCTTCACTTGAGAGTTGGGACTCCTGGTCCACCCGTCAACGCCGACATCTCTTCACTCTAGCTGAATACAATTGTACCCTTCAGCATGTTCCTGGGAAAATCAATCCCGTTGACAGTACCCTGTCAAGAAACCCATTAGCTGCCATTCACCTAGGATTGGATTACAATGCTTTGGCAGAAGCCCGATGAAAAGATTTAGAGTACCAAGCACGTAGGACAACCAGCACTTTCCTCCGATGGAGGACGTCCCTGTCGATGTCTCCAACATCACCCTTCTCTATGACACCAATAATGATATACCTAGACCGTAGATACATTCTCCCATACACTAACAGGTGTTTGAGTTCCTTCATGCCTTTCACATCCTTCATGCCGTTTAACTGCACAGCTGCTGAAAACAAAGTCCTAATCCCATACATAATTACTATTTGTGTCATTCTGAGTTCCACTTAGACTAAGAGCTCACCAAATGCCATATATGATATCCCAAACACTATAGGGTAACTCATCCATGAATCTCTTATTCTTACCAATCCAGTTCACCACACTATTCCTTACTTCAATCCTTTTGTATATGAATCTTTTCTCATCACTTGCCTATCTATTAACAGCATAAATAAACAAAAGTTTTTTCAGTACTATCATGTAGATTTCTTGTAAAGAATTTAATCAATGTTCTAAACAAATATGATATTTATCTCGTTTTATTTCCTTTAATAAAACACTTTATAATTTTGGAAGAGAGAGAGAGAGAGAGAGAGAGAGAGAGAGAGAGAGAGAGAGAGAGAGAGAGAGAGAGAGAGAGAGAGAGAGAGAGAGGTTTAGTGAAAAAACATATGGCAAGAAAATATGTACGAGAGAGAGAGAGAGAGGAGAGAAGAGAGAGGGAGAGAGAGAGAGAGAGAGAGAGAGAGAGAGAGAGAGAGAGAGAGAGAGAGAGAGAGAGGGTAAACTCTAAAAGCTTTATCATAATAGCTAATTTATTACCTACCCCCCTAAAAGTGAAGCAGATTCTTTCTTAAAGATGAACTGGAGAGGAGGAGAGAGAGAGAGAGAGAGAGAGAGGAGAGAGAGAGAGAGGAGAGAGAGAGAGAGGAGAGAGAATCCTACAAGTTTTACGACGTCAGCCAATTTTCAATAGGGAGAAAAACGAGAATGTAGATTTTTGAGAAGATCTGAAAAGAGAGAGAGGAGAGAGAGAGAGAGGAGAGAGAGAGAGAGAGAGAGAGAGAGAGAGAGAGAGAGAGAGAGAGAGATTAATTATCCTTATCATACTAGATTTTAATGATGACTTTTCATCAATATCTATGAGCAAATACACAACCAATACTTCTTAATCATAAGAGAAAAACTTTTCATTATAACAAACTGCCTGGATAGATAAAGAGATTCTGCAACCAGTGGGGCAAACAACATTTACCATTTATCAAGCTTTGAGAGAGAGAGAGAGAGAGAGAGAGAGAGAGAGAGGAGAGAGAGAGAGGAGAGAGAGAGAGAGACTCCTTGTAGCTTTTTTCATGTCAGGTAATTTTCAAATCTGCAACGAAAACAGAAAAATATGTTGAAAATGATACGAAGAATGACAGAGAGAGAGAGAGAGGAGAGAGAGAGAGAGAGAGAGAGAGAGAGAGAGAGAGAGAGACGGTCCATAGCTTAATATAATAGGAAAGAAATCTGACAATTAATCAAGTGATTAGAGCTGTTATTATTTATTTTTTAATGGAAATAATTTTTTCTAAAGTAAAGATTAATGCTGATAACCCCTGTTTCTACCACATGGCCTAAGATCTATCTTTGGTGAAAATTTCGTAGAAATCCGTTAGTTTGTTATAAATCTATGTTTAAAATGGTAAGAAGTGCAAATCTGGATCTAAAATCTGGATCCAAATCATTTGCAAATTTTGAATGGGTCGTCCATGATCAACGTTTATCTTCGGTGAAAATTCATAAAAATTCTTATAATAGTTGTAACGTAATCCTGTCCACAGACACACAGACAAATAAATAAATGAACAAAATTAATTTTATAACCTGCTGGACGAGGTAATAGTTAAAATTTAAGAGAAATGACAAGATTTGAACAAACGACATAACGACTTCACTGTCTGAAAATAATTTCTAGTTGGAATTAATGACTGGAATACTGAGAATTACTGATATGAATTTCATTGAAATCACTGTCATTCATCGTTAAAAAGATAAAGCTAACGTTCCATTCATGGATTCGATAAACGTTGTAAATTTGGACTCTCATTCTTCAATGAAACAGGGATATGATACGCATCTTGAACACGATGGTTTTGGGGAGACACGTTCGGCTCTGTATATTCAAGAGAGAGAGAGAGAGAGAGAGAGAGAGAGAGAGAGAGAGAGAGAGAGAGATTTCATACGAAGCAGGGGATGGATGAAAGGACGAGGGACTGATGAACTAAGAAAATGTGAGTGTATAGACTGTCATAAAAGGATAAAAAACTGACGGGAAAAGAAGGACTTGTCTGAGGGCTTTGCCCTGCAATGGACTAGCAATGCCTGGCAATATGATGATATATAATGACACACACGTGTGTGTGTGTTTGTGTGTTTGTTTCCTGATGTGTTTGTCTGTACACGTGAACCCATAAACATTAACCATTCTTTTTGCAAAGATCTTAGAAGCTGCAATTTCTTTCCTCTATTACAAGCTACGAAAAAATTCCAGGAAAGCTCAGCAAACCGGTATTTAAGGATAAAAGAGAACAGAGAAGAAAAAAAAGAGAGAAATATGAGGTGAATAGAAACTATGATGGCTCCCTCCCTCCTCCCTACCGCTACCCATATCACAGTCTCCCACCCCAGTCTCCTCCCCCGCAATCACCTCTTGGTAGTAAGTAATAAAGGTACAATAGTCCCTACCAGAATTTGCGACAGAAAAATACAAAAAAGAGAGAGGGGCAAAATTTTAAGAATTCTGAAGGAATCAACGCAAAGCTTTAGAAGGGGGGTTGAGAGAGGAGGTGTAGGGAGAAGGATTACTTGAATAATGTCTGGATCGTTGACATAAAGAAGTTTCAAACTTATAGCTCTTAAGAATAGGGAACTCTCGTTCATGTGACCAGAGGACAGGGGATATATTGATTTACTTTGTGGTACTTTTTCGCTGATTTCGTCTTTTAGTATTATGATCAGATTACTTCTCTTGCTTTGGGTGTTCCACTCTAGCTGTGTAAAAATTGGAAATTACGAGATATTGTTTGATGAAATACTGTAAAAAGAAAATGAAGATAATAACTTTATTATATTTCCACCCTGACACTTGCACGAATTTGTGGCACGCATTGGCACGACTCGAGTCATGCCATTGCGCAAACTAGCCATAAACTAGCGTGAAGTGTACGTAAACCGTCTTGACATCGTGGCATGCCGTGACGAGAATTTT
>NC_090756.1:72014843-72017343 GCF_036898095.1 Palaemon carinicauda
TAATAATAATAATAATAATAATAATAATAATAATAATAATAATATTGAGATCTAATATTCTTTATCCTCATTAAACACCAAGATTTGGTATACTTTTTTAATCTAGATAAGGATATCAATTAAAAACACAAGCAGAAAAATTCTTTATGAAAAAGTTTATTATTATGCCATTCCTTATTCGAAATTGTAGTGTAACTTATGAATAATGAATGCGTAAGATAAAAAAAAAATTAGTTTCACATTTCGGGATGGAGGATTATAATAAAATATACATTAATAATAAAAAAAGACTTTAAAATCCTATAAATTTCTGATTTATTGAGGTGAGAGTCACACAAGCACTAGATAAGGAAAGGATATTTTATTTGTCCTTATGTACTTTATATGGTATTCTATTCTTTGTATTATAAGTAAGAATCTTTGCATGTATCTTTTTCAATTATTATTATTATTATTATTATTATTATTATTATTATTATTATTATTATTATTATTTTATTATTATTATTATTATTATTATTATTATTATTATTATTATTATTATTATTATTATTATTATTACCTTCGCCAACTTCGTTGTGAAAGTTATGTTTTCATAGGCAAGTATGTGTTTGTATTTCTGTTTGTGTGTTTGTGATTTGCATAATTCAAAGCGTATTTGAACGAATCGCATGAAATTTGGTGGGATGATTAGCCATAATCCCAGTGTAATTGGATTAGATTTTGGAGGGATTGGGTCACAAGACACGGCCAAAATAGTAGCCAGTTTTCATCTGATTTGCATGAAAATAGAGCCAAAATGTGCTTTATACAATTGCCTATCTTACAATAGATAACATGATATAGGCAAAGGTATGCTCTCTACCGAGTGCCCGTTTTAGTTATTATCATTAGTTTATTAGCTAAGGTACAACTCCAGTTAGGAAATCTACAAGCCCAAAAGCTTCAACAGGGAGAAATAGCCCAGTGAGGAAAGGAATTAAGGAAACAGACTTTTCTGCAATACTGTACCCAATTGAAAATATGTCCTTACATTCCATTATGGATTTCTTATCTTGTCATTTGTCATTCATTCCTTGATTCAATGGCGAATCTCTTCATCGTTGATTTTGTTATTTATTCCATTTCTCATTAACAACAATAACAAAAACAAAAAAAAACAACAACAACAATAACATCTACGACAACAGCTACAACAACAACAACAACGACAATTGCAGCAGTTTCCAGTCCTGTGTAAGACAAAGACCTCCGACATGTCCTTCTTCATGTCTAAGGTTGGGCCAGTTTTTATCACCCCGTTGGCCAACTGTTGATTAGTGATGGTGGGATATTTTTGTCTGATCGCTCATAGCAAACCAACCTAGTATGGGTGTCCATAACTAGTAGGCTTTGCCAATCATGACAATAAGCAAATCCTTTCACCAAAGTTAAGGCCAAAAAATATTTTTTTTTTTCACTACTAGTTTAGGTGCCTATTGGAAGCGTCCCTGTCTGATTTTCGCCGGACTGGGGTTCGAGTCCTGCTCAAAATCATGAGGGGTCTTCAAAACTTTAAATGAATACCGTCAAAAATTCTTATTACAAAGAACATCACAAAAAACATCAATGAAAATAAGGTAAACGTAAAATTCTGATCGCGTGCAGTCTAGCTGCTGAAATCTGATCATAAAACAGAACTAAAATCGGCACTCGTAAAAAACAGGAGCCATCAGATATTCATGAAGCACCATCGGGGAGAAGGCATTAGCAGAGCAACCATTTCTTCTCTCAGTACTAATTTCTGGATTTTCTTTTTGCAGACATAAAATACGGTCCTGATGGGATTTATATATACTGTATGTCGATCTGAATGGTAAGTTAAGTCATTTGGCTAAAAGAGTACTACAGATTTTTAAGGTATGTGGATCTGAATACTAAATACCTAAGATTTTACGGTATATATGGCATTTATAGACTATGAGAAAGCATTTAAATTTGTCAAAACTTCAGCAGTAGCGAAAGCACTTTAATGACAAGGAATAGATTAATCTTATGTTACAACACTTGAAGATATCTATACGGAAAGTAATTTGGCTAAGGGAGTAAATCAGACTTTTACGGTAATCTGTTAGAAATTTGCTGTTAAATACGGTAGAACTCATAGAATTAAAGTTCCCAGGCATTTATCGTTCTAAAAACTGATATATTGACGTCGAGGAGTGATGTTACGATCACCAACCCGTAAAGGATAACAAATTAGAGCAAAATTATGGTTGCCGGTATTTTACTGAAATACGGCCGAGAACATTATATATTACAGAGATTTTCTGATTTAAATTTTATTTACTTCTTATTTTATTTTTATTTACAGTATTTTAACCTCAATACTTGAATAATTTGGCTATAAGTATATATAAGAGTATCTTAGAAGAAAGTGTCTACTGAGATGGTCCACAAAAATGTGATTTCCTTAAGCGAGACTTCAAATTGCAAGATCAAATTTAGCAATAGGAATTAC
>NC_090756.1:72029843-72057343 GCF_036898095.1 Palaemon carinicauda
CCTAGGAAAATGAATCCCGTTGCCGATGCCCTGTCAAGAAACACGTTGCCTGCCGTTAAAATGGGATTGGATTACAATGCCCTGGCTGAAGCCCAACAACAGGATCCAAATTTCAAGCATGTAGGACATCCTGCACGTCCCTCCGTTGGGAAGGCTTTCCCCTCGAAGACTCAAACACCACCCTCCTCTGTGACGTTAGTACTGGCAGACCGCGACCTTGGATTCCTGCCACCTTGCGCCGACAGGTGTTTGATTTCATTCATGGCCGTTCACATCCCTCGTGCCGTTCTACTGCACAGCTGCTGAAGGCAAAGATCATTTGGCACGGCATTTCTAAGGATTCTAAGGATTGGGTAGATGCCTGTACTTCTTGCCAAACTTCCAAAGTACATCGACACACGGATTAAGGAGTGGGCACCTTTCCTCAACCTCAGCGTCGTTTCGCACACATTTACGTCGACGTTGTAGGCTCCCTACCCACATCAAAAGGACATCGTTACCTGTTTACCGTCATCGAACGCTCCACTCGTTGGCCTAAAGCCATTCCCATGGAAACTGCAACGTCCGCCTCATGTACATCTACCTTACTCTCTGGATGGATTGTAAGATTTGGTATCCTTGAGTATATTACTTCTGACAGGGGAACCACTTTCACCTCTCAATTGTGGACATCATTAGCGAATCTCCTGGGCATCACCATACATCAGACAACAGCCTACAACCCGGTAACCAATGGAATGGTTGAACGTTTTCATCGCACCCTCAAAGCAGCTTTGATGTCCTGCTGCAAGGATTGCAACTGGTTTACTCGGCTTCATTGGGTCCTCCTGGGACTAAGGACCACTGCTAAAGACGCCCTCGACGTCTCGGCAGCTGAAATGGTGTATGGCGACCCGTTGGTTGTCCCTGTCGAATTTTTTCCTTCTACAACCTCCTCCGACAATCTCCAGTGCATACGTCATGTCGGGGGAAAATTTACTCCATGCCTCCAGACTTACAAGCCCCCAGCGAAGCATCACACACCAACAGACTTGCATTTTGCAACGCACGTCTTCCTGCGCAACGACACTACCAAGCCACCGTTAACGCTCCCTTACACGGGCCCTTTCCTTGTGATCCGACACAGTCCGAAAGCATTCCTACTAAACTTTCGTGGCAAAGAAGACTGTGTATCCATTGTTCGTCTAAAACCTGCCTATCTCCGGCCAGATGACCCGCCTACAGTTCGCCTCTCTAGAACAG
Source organism: Palaemon carinicauda (assembly GCF_036898095.1). NCBI lineage: Eukaryota > Metazoa > Arthropoda > Malacostraca > Decapoda > Palaemonidae > Palaemon > Palaemon carinicauda. The sequence continues at coordinate 72,031,086 of NC_090756.1, forward strand.
GGTGCCCTATTTATCATATACAGTATGTCATTTTTAGGGGGGGGGGAGCCATGTACCAACCGTGTGTCACTCAATTGTACATAATTCCTTTTGTATATATTATGCTTATATCGTCGGTCTTCCCTTACACTAAAAAGAACCAGAATAAACATGTCTGCGTGTCGCCAACGTAACATTGTAATTTTCTTGAACATGTAATTTCCTGTTGACTTGAGGTTTTTTATATTAAGGAGTGTTCCATAATAAATTAACTCAGTTGCTTTCACACTGCCTTTGAGTTCACAACCTTTCTCTCGGCACCGTCACAATATATAAATATATATATATATATATATATATATATATACATTTAATGGAAAATATTCATATGCATTGTAGGATGGATATCATTGGTGGGATTCTTACACCATTTGAACCAAAATTAATTTCTTATTAATAGATTCGCTCCAAACTCCAAAAAAATATAAATATGAATTCATTTTCTTTTTCCACGATATGATTACTTCACTCAAGTTTGGTTAATCAAATGCTATTGGTAATGGGGTAGGAATATAATATCATATGGTATGATATAGTGCTTTTGATATAAAGAGGGGTTTTGAATTCTAAAAAGTATTCTTAAATGCGATCACAAATATGCCCATATATATATATATATATATACATGCAAACACACACAAACACACACACACACACACACATATATATATATATATTTATATATATATATATTTATATATATATATATATATATACACACACACATATATATATATATATACACACACATATATATATATATATATACATATATATATATATATATATGTATACCTATATATATATATATATATATATTTCAATACATATACGAGCATAGATACATATATGTATATATACATATATTTACATATATATATATATATATATATGTATATATATATATATATATATATATGGTGAATTTATTTATAAAGGATCCATAACCAATCAAAAACTCTGTTATCCTAATCATGTCCAACCTATACTCATGAACAATCCATATTGCTTTTTTAAGAAAAGTAATTAAGGAAGTCTATGAATATTTGACCATAGATGGAAATACATAAGAGAACAATGAAAATCCATTATTTTTAGGTTACAAAAAAGGGTTGTAATATTATGTTCTAATATCCTCTAATTTGCAATTGCAAATTATTTCCTTCTATTGGGCTTTGCAGCCAGGGTTGAAGCTTAGCTAATAATAATAATAATAATAATAATAATAATAATAATAATAATAATAATAATAATAATAATAATAATAATAATAATAATAATAATAATTATAATAGTAATAATGGTGTTAAGAAACTAACTCTGATAGTATTGTTTTCCTCGTTTGGAATTCTTCATTCAAAAAAAGGGTTCGTTGTTTTTTTTGGGGGGAGAATATTCTGTAATATTGTTTCTTAAAACTATTTTCTACATAGACATCGCGTCTTAGACATATCTAATTCTATCTGTGAATGATTGTCAAACTTATATCATAATTAATCATAAGGGAACGAAAAATCAAAAATTAAAAACTTATTGACTAGTGAAGGAACTCCACTGGAAAAAATAATATTTTAAAAATTGCTATCCATATGATAATTCTCACCTCCATAACAAAAACATTATTACGAAGTAGCATACTTAAAAAATAACCTTTTTATTCGAGTAATATTGATATCCAATGGTCGAATAGGGGTATGTTTCCAATTTTTATTACTTGGTCATCAAGTTATCCTTCATAGGTGTTGGTTAAATGATTACTCGACTCTTTGAGGGAACTGTGACGAGCCGAGAGAAGGTTTTGACCCAAAGGCAGGATGAAAGCAACTGAGTAACTTTATTATAGAACATCTGTTTAAATATACATAAACTCTGGGCAAAAAGGGCATAAAAGACATAACAGGCAATTTCATGTTCAACCAACACTGCACTGGTTAACAGTTATCGGTAGGAAAAACAGATATGTTATATCAGGTCCTTATCAGTACGAGGGGAGAGCAAAGATACAAGTATAGTATTTACTGTTCTTAATGGAGGTCATTGCGTCACCTTTTTACCAAACAAGGACCCCACCACCATCCTATACCAGTCTTCACCCCTTGAGATCTCATTTTAAGCCACCTTTTACGAACCACGTGACAGCGTCGAGATCCCAGGAGAAGGAGGGAGGCGATATGTGAAGGATGTAGGGACACGTGACAAAGGCTGACCAATAGGACAGCGGTCAGGCTATTTCCCCCCTACCACCCACAATTGTGGGCCCAGTGGGGTTGAATCTACCCAGGAAAAACTGGGTCTTGCTCTTCGCTAATAAACGACCGATAGAGTACCATCGCCTCTCCGTCCTCAAGACATCAGGGAAGCTGGACCTGACATACCATCCACAAGGGAGGAAACAGATTCTTTTTACTATGGTAAGGTGTCTGATTTTGAGATCCTCATCATCCTTACCAAACCTCCCATCCCTTCTTAATCACATTCCATTCCTCCTTTTATCCTTTAAAGAAAGATTCTACCCACTGAACCTTTTAACCCATTCCCTATACCCAAACCACGTGTTTCATATGCTCCTAGTCTTAATTAATTCACATTGTGATAGTGTTGATTCCCATGTGTAGTATTTAAAACCCTAAGCTTTATGCTTTAATTTAATTTGCTTAAAAGATTTTAACTACACGACTTCACCGTGTTCCAAGCCTGTAGAAGTAAGTGTTCTATTAATAATTCCATTTATTTCCCTTTCCAGGGAACGTGATTGCTGTGCTGAAGTTTCATCCACGGTCCATAAAACTCCAATCAAAGCTCTTCGTGGCTTAAATCAAAATATAATTATCTCTTGGGCTCCCCTTTCTTTTATTAATATTTATTCAAATATTATTGTAAATATATCTATTTGTTGGTATCCCTTGTCTTATTGCTGGCTGGTGACCTTTTCATTATTCCTTTTCTTTGTTACTACCCTGAGTCCTTTAAGCGAGCCCAGACTCACACCACGGGCCCATAATAAACTGGCGACCTGGCCAGGATTCACTAAGACAGTAATTTCAAATTATTTTTATTAAAGTCAAATTCACCCCCTGTTTGCCTTTAGCAACTTGAGGAACCTTAATTTCATTTCAAGTGAATTATATTATCACAAGAGTGGGAACCATAGAAGAAAACAGCAAAAGCATTTAATTTTCATTGTAAAAATCTTATTTATTTGTGCCTGTGTTCTCACCGCGAACCCTTTTGTGTTTAAAAACCCACGTGGTAGACTTTAGTCGTATTGTTTAGCAGGATAGCCAACCGCGTGAGAATAAATTGTGTTCTGTTTTTTTTTTTCTGAGTGTTTATTATCACAGTGGTTAAAATTTTTCATTTATTTAATATATGGTGCATTACGAGAATGTGTTATTTTGTGTTTAAAAAAAAAATAAAATAAGTGAAGGGAAATTTACGAAATTTTAGGAAAACGTGGCAGGCTAAACACGGGTTCATTTCAAACGTGGCCAGCCGGATATAACTCAGCCCACTGCCGTGTTTCCGAACGAAGCTAAGGTTTGTTATTGTTTCTTACTATTAAACTTTGTTATTTGTTTACGAAATTCTACTTAACAAAAGCACAGACCCAAGGTTTGCTGAATTGCTGCACGTTGGTAAGTGGTTCACGCACATATCAATCATTTAATTTTGTGCATGAACTATTCTATCACCTATCTTTAGTGCTAGGATACAGGCTAGTCTCATATTGAAACTCTGGGCTTTTGATTCACGTAAACGTTTTACATCGGTGAGGTATAATTCTGTTGAGTAACGGCAAGAACACGTGGCATTTCTTATTTAAATTTTTTCCGTTGACAGTAAGGGTATGTAATTTCATTTTGTTACTTTTCGTGGGATATTATTTTTATGTACATTTTTGAAAGGGATAATTAATTTTCCTACGATTGTGTAAAATTTTTAACCTAAAAATAAAGGATTTACGATATCACATTCAATTAATTTTTTTGATTTTTCAGTCCGGGTATAGGATCATTTAGATAGAATATTTGGGAGTGTAATTTCTTGAATTTTTTTTTACTAAAGGGAAAGTATGTAAAGGGGTTGATTTTCTTAGCAAAGCAATAAGCAAACTCAGTGACATTGTTTTATTTAATTCATTATACTTTAAGTATAAATACAAACTTTGCTTTAAGTCAGAGTTGTAAGTGGTGGTGTTGCAAGAACGCACCCACATATTTTTACTAAATCATTTTTTTTAATGTCTAGCATAGAGGTTCACACGTCGTGGAGATTCCATTTTTTTATGACTAGCATAGAGATTCATTTTTATAGCTTCCAATTTTGACGCTCCATTCCAACTTACCACTGATGCGAGTTATGTGGGGGTTGGTGCTGTATTGAGTCAGGCTGACGGAAATGGTATCGTCCACCCGGATGCGTATTTTTCTAAAAAGCTCACTTTGCCTCAAAGAAAATATTCCACAATCGAGAAGGAGACGTTGGCCTTGATATTAGCATTAATTAATTTTAATGTTTATCTCTCCTCCTCAGGTGGGCCCATTAAAGTTTGTACGGACCATAATCCATTAACGTTCTTGAATCGGTACAAGAATAAGAATCAGAGATTGATGCGCTGGAGTATTTTGGTCCATGAATTCGATCTACAGTTTAAGCATAATCCAGGTAAAGAGAATATGGTGGCCGATGCATTGTCCCGGCTGACAGAGTAAGTGCGAACGAGGTAATTATAAGGTTTCTTTTTACCTGTTGGTAAGTTCTCACTCGTGTTAACTAGTTGAGTATTATTCATTAATTTTATATAGTTTTTCTTTTTTGGCTGAACAGATATGTAATGTAACATTCCAATGTTGGATAAAGTATTGACGGTTTATTATATTATTTGATATGATAGATGGATGTTGACCATATGTAAGATGATTATTGTTCGTTGATGTATGCAACTGTTATTTTATAGGTTAATCATATTTTTATGCCTGTAATTGCTTGTGTAGGTAGTGAAGTTTATAATGAACTGGTGTTATTTTTGTGGTTGAATTATGATTAAAACTGAGGTTTTATCAAAATTATCTGGTTATGTGTGGTGGTTTAGGTATTTATGAATGATCCTATATTGGACTCATTATGTTTTAGGTGATGGTATTCATTACGTTAGTTGGGTATGTAAATTAGGTTAAGATTTTTGTGACAAACTGATTTGTTTCACACTCCTTTGTCAGGTGAGTGTGGACTCAAAATTGTTGTTAAGTGCTTAATTGAAAAGTGCTGTGTTAGTGGTGTAACATGTTATGTGTTCAAGACACTTGGGTGAAAGATTAATGTACTGGTGGTATGAGGGTTGTGCTGTGAAAAAGTACAGGTAAGGTATATGATATTTTCGGGACATTTAATCATTATACCTTTACGGCTTTGAACAATTTACAAGGGAAGAAGAACCTTTCCCCTTCACATATCTTGCCAGTCTGGTGTGAATAGCAAAATGGTATACTATTTATATTTGACGAAGGATGTGGTGTATATTTAAGGTAGCCTATAAGGCATTAAGGATGTCACCTGTTAGTATAAGTATTTGCAAGTTACCCAGGTAATGAATCCTTTTTTTTTAGACACAATATTTTGTTGGTGATTGGTGTATGACAATTTGGTTTGGTGGTATATACTATTTTTTTTTTTGCCACTCCCTCTCCTCTTGCAACCTAGGTGTTTCCATATGGGGATAATCAATTATTGATACAGGTTGGTCTTAGGGTTTAAGTCCTAGATGAAGGACTTGGTGCAATTATTTGGTGTATGGTGTTAAAGTGATATTTTTCATTTGTTAACATTTGTAATTCCTTTGCTTGTTGTTTATATTATATTTCAAGTGTGTATATTGGATACTTCATTCCCTTAACTTTAACGTAAACATTTGCATTTTTTATCTTGAAAAAAAAAATCCTGGGTGAGGATGTGTAAGTAAGCCTTAGGTTTTTATAATGTATTGGCTTACTTAGTTTAGCTTTTAAGTTCCTCTTTCATTTCTGAAGACTTTAAAGTTCATTGCTAGTTCGCCTTCTTGTTAGTAGGGGTCTCCTCAATCCAGTGGTATTTTTGTATAGTCTGGTTGACTAATCCTCCCTGTTTTTCTCCTCCATATTTTGGCTCTGCTGAGTTGACTTGAGACCTGATTTCCAAGCGGCAGGCAGTTGATATCTGCACCCTGACTTGTGAGCCTGCTATCTCTCTCGGATCTACAGCAAGTCTCTGAGAAAATATATATCTTCAGCTGGTCGTTTCTCCACATCTTCGCCATTTTATTATTGCCTCTGGTGCAATACTTGCCAGAGGGGCCTCGCTTGGCGAAGGTAAGGCGTGTCATCCGTTTCTTATACAAAGTATTGACCATGATAACTGGGATCCCGGCGTCCATGATTATGAATAAGATGACTAGGATTACGGCTGTGCTGCAGTAGTCAGATGAATTTTCTGATAGAGCTCGATAGTAATTGCATTGAGACTTGCTGTCCTCTGCCTTTATTGGAGTGCTATTGGGAGGAGACCTTCATCGTCTCATAGTCATCTTTAGTGTGTAAAATTCAGGTTATTCCTTTCTTTTGGTTATTTTTTATTCCTCTCGGGCCCCCTTTCCTCCTTCAGAGGTTGAATGTGTTGTCTAATAATTTGGGTATATGTTGTGTAAATGATTTTGTGATTTAATGTTAATGAAGAGGTCTAGTTGTAACTTCCTGTATTTTATTGAATTATAATATATATTGTTTTTTTCTGTTTTGTTATCCCCCTTGAGTTATTCTTGTGCTGCCTTTACCTGGGCTTGCTTCCACCTTAGTGGATTGCTGTCTTTTGAACACCTATGTTTGTGTTATTTTGATTATTTATGGTCCTGTAGACCTAATGTGTGTTGTGGTGCAATGAGGCCATTACAATATATATACCCACACACACACGCATATACTATATATATATATATATATATATATATATATATATATATATATATATATATATATATATATATATATATATATATATATATATATATATATATATATATATATTCGTCAACAACAAAATCAACAACAACGACATATGCCACCGTTTTTCGTCCACTGCAGGACAAAGGTCTTAGATATGTCATTTCATATTTGGATTTTGACCAGTTTTCATCTCCATACTGGTGCGAGATTTTCGTCTAACCCTTCAAAACAAACCAGCCCAGTATAGATGACCCTGACTAGTACAGCTTTGTTGATCATGGGGATACATATACCGTTCACCATGTTGTATGAAAGAGAGAGAGAGAGAGAGAGAGAGAGAGAGAGAGAGAGAGAGAGAGAGAGAGAGATAACATCGTACATTACTAGATTTTGTGTTCATTAAAAAAGAAAATTTTTTTAGTATGCTATAGCACCTTTTGGATTTGTTGACATTTAGAATAGACTTACAATTTCTTCGTCTTGCTTATGATTAGTTTCACATTATAGTTAAAGGAAAACTTATCATTAGACAGACAGTAGTGCAAAGACTTTCCCCCATCGACGAGAAACACTCCATTGCCTGTACGTGCATTTGCACAGAACTCTGTTAGTGACAAACTCAATATCAACATGCCGAGGCCACGCTCAGATTATTCTCTGGAATTGGAAATGCTGGTGAAAACAATAGTCTGGATTTGAAAGTTCGTAATAATATCAGTTAGAATGTGTTGGGGATGCAAAATTAAAATAGAAAATATTGCTTCCAAACAGATTTTGCTATATACAGAAAATTATATTTAGAAACTTTGGGTTTTTAAATACTAGCCAAAGAGAAAATTGTCTATATGAATAATGGTATATTAAAAAAATAGGTTATTAAATACTGACTAAAGGGAAATTTTGCTATATAGAGAAAATTATATTATATACATGGGACTCTTAATCATCATATTAGGAAATTTAAGATTATAGATGTTAAAGTGTATAATTGATATTACGTAGATAATTCTATTTAATTAAAATTTCGCTGGAAAATTTGTGATACGAATATTACTGAACTTTCTCAAAGAGAACAGTTAAGAAAAAAATTCATTTTCTCTATAGTTTCCTGGTATGAAAAGCTCCTAATATTTTGAAGCAGAATTAAGTTGATATTCCAACTTTAACAAAAGGATTTTTATCCATTATTTATACCTCATCTTTGATCTCTGATATTCCTTGAAAATTCTACGTATCAGAATATGCTTATTTTTCTATATGATCTGACTTAATTGCTTCTTCTTCTTCTTCCCAGTTTCGTCAAGAAACAGTTGATTCCAAATGTGTGTGACGGGCCGAGAGAAGGTTGTGACTCAAAGGCAGGATGAAAGCAACTGAGTGAACTTTATTACAGAACGCTTGTTTATATATACATAAACCCCAGGTCAAAAGGGCATACAAAATATAACAGGCAATTTCTTGTTCAACAGAAAAGCTCACCCGTTAACAGTTAATGGGTGAAAAAACAGACATGTTATTTCAGGTTCTTATCAGTGCGGGAGAAGAGCGAAGATACCAGCATAATAAATACAAAAAATTAAATGTCCTTAATATGTTTGATCGTATGACACATGGTTGGTACATGGCTCTCCCCTAATGATATATAGAGCACCCTGATCAAGAGAGGCGAACTGTAGGCGGGTCATCTGGTAGGAGATGAGCAAGTTTTAGACGATCAATGGAGACCCAGTCCTCTTTGCCACGAATGTTAAGTAGGAAGGCTTTCAGACTGCGTTGGATCACAAGGAAAGGGCATGTCTAAGGGGGCTTTAGGGTGGCTTGCTATTGTCATTGTGTAGAAAGACGTGTGTTGGAGAATGCAAGTCTGTTGGTATGTGATTATTCGCTGGCGGCATGGAATAAATTTTCCCACGACGTGGCGTTGGCACAGGAGATCGTCGGAGGAGGCTGCAGAAGGAAAAGATTTGGCAGTGACGAGCAACGGGTGGCCATGCACCATTTCAGCTGCCGAGACGTCGAGGGCGTCAGTTGGAATCCTTGAAGCGAGACGTCAAAGCTACTTTGAGGGTTTGATGAAAGTGTCAAACCGATCCTTAGGCAGAGGAGTTGTTGGCCGTTGTCTGATGTACGGTGATGTCAAGGAGATTTGCTAATGAGGTCCAAAATTGAGAGGTGAAAGTGGTACCCCTGTCAGAAGTAATATGCTCAGGGATACCAAATCTTGCAATCCATCCTGAAAGTAAGGCAGATGTACATGAGGAGGACGTTGCAGTTTCCATGGGAATGGCATCAGGCCCACGAGTGGAGGGGTCGATGAGGGTAAAAAGTTAACAATGTCCTTGTGATATGGTTAAGGGGGCTACAACATCAACGTGAATGTGGGCGAAACGACGCTGAGGTTGAATAAAGTTGCCCACTCTTGAATCCGTGTGTCGATGTACTTTGGAAGATTGGGAAGAAGTACAGGCGCGGACCCAATCCTTAGCATCCTTATAAATGCCGTGCCAAATGAAGTTCGTCTTCAGCAGCTGTGCAGTAGAACGACACGAGGGATGTGAAAGACCGTGAATGAAATCAAACAACAGTCGGTGCATATCAGCAGGAATCCAAGGTCGCGGTCTACCAGTACTGACGTCACAGAGGAGGGTGGTGTTAGCGTCGTCGAGGGGGATGTCTTCCCAACGGAGGATGTGCAGGATGTCCTACATGCTTGATACTCTGGATCCTGTCATTGGGATTCAGACAAGGTTTTGTAATCCAATCCCAGTTGAACGGTAGCCAATGTGTTTCTTGACAGGGCATCGGCAACGGGATTCTTTTTCCCAGGGACATGTTGAAGGGGGCAGTTTTATTCAGCCACGACGGAGACATGTCGGCGTTGACTGGCGCACCAGGAATCAGACTGTCGAGTGAAGGCGTGCACCAGAGGTATGTGGTCTGTGTGAATGACGAAGGGCGTACCTTCTAAGAAATGGCGAAAGTGACGGACAGCCAAATGCACTGCCAGCAATTCACGATCAAAGGTAGAATAACCAGATTCTACCTTGCACAGTTTTCTGCTGAAGAAGGCCAAGGGGCGGGGTGAGCCGTTGACCACCTGCTCGAGTACTACACCAATAGCGACGTCGCTGGCATCAGTGGAGAGAAGGAAAGGGGAATGTGGGATAGAAAAAGTGAGAGCTGCAGCAGTTGATAGGGCCTTCTTTGCATTGCAGAAGGCCACTTCTTGAAGGGGACCCCACTTCAGTTCCTTTAGCTTGCCCTGGAGGGAGGCGTAGAGAAGAGCATGAGTGGCAGCAATGTCTGGCAGAAAACGGTGATAATAGTTGATCATGTCCAAGAATTCCTGTAGAGATATGACGGTCGAGAGCGTGGGGAAGATCTGAACAGCTGCTACCTTCTCAGAGAGGGGATGGACTCCTTCAGGAGTGATGCGGTGTCCTAAGAACAACACTTCGTTGGCGCCAAAGGTACACTTTTCGTACTGGACTAAAAAGCCGTTTTGTTGCAGGTGGTTGACCATGATGCGTAGGTGACGGATGTGTTCCTCTTTTTAGATTTTAGGAAGAGAACACAAGTATGTCGTCCACATAACATACTCAGAAGGGGAGGTCCACTAAGATGCCATCCATAAGACATTGAAAAGTGACCCCAGCATTATGAGGGCTAAAACAGGAGTAATTGAAGGTGCATGTACCAAAAGGAGTGGTGAGGTCGGTCTTGGGGATGTCTTCTGGGTTCATAGGCACCTGATAATACCCTTTCAAGTGGTCGAGCGTGGAGAAAAACTTCGCTTTGTGCAGGTAGGAGGTCACGTCGGCGATGTTTGTGAAGGGTTGTGATCCGGTTCTGTTTGCATGTTCAGGCGCCTGTAATCCCCACACGGACAGAGGGAGCCGTCTTTCTTCAGAACGATGCGTAAGGGTGACGACCATGGGCTGGAGGCCTTTTGGTAAAGGCCCATTTCCCCCATTTCGACGAACGTCTGTTTGGCGGCTGCCAATCATTCTGGTGCAATAGTCTGAATTTTGCGAAACCTGGGGGTCTCGTTGTCTTGATATGGTGATAAATACCGTGCTTGGCAGGAGCCGTGGGCATTTGGAAAAATTCTAGAGGGGAAAATTCCGGGTACGACATGAGGAGGTGGGCGTAGGCATCCGTGGGTGCGCTGATGAGAGGAGCGAGGTTGGAGGGGTCGGGTTGAAGAGGTGGCGACAAGTATGAGTCTGTGTTGACCAATGGTCGGTGACAACATCGACCAGAAAGTGGAAATGAAAGCGGAAATCCAAACCGAGGATTTGAAATGTGAGGTCAGCAACGAGAAACTTCCAATTAAATTTACCGTTTCCAAACGATAATGTGAGGTTTTCATGACTGTAGGTGGAAATCGCAGATCCTTTGGCAGCTACCAGGCAGACGTCGGTAAACGTAGACAGACTACGTCGTGTCCTGAAGTGTTCCCTTGGCCAAAGGGAACGAAAAGCACCCGAGTAAAAAAAAAAAAATATTGGAAACACGGGAGGCCACCGCCATGAGCGATGGCCTACTTACATATTTTTTGGCCACTGACAATCCTTGGCTCACTTCTTTGTGGCTGCCCCGGATCTGTTGTGCTAGTAACAAAACTGCAGCCGATAGGAGGCAGTAAGTGGCTGTAAAAGTCTTTGGTTGGGGCGCGAGCGAGTTTTGGGTGGTGGGTGGTTTTGTCGCCGCTTCGGCACGTCATGGGGTAGGCGTGTATGTCCTACGGCATTCACGTCAGCTTCGGTTGACGTTGAATAGGTGTCATCCTGGTCAGGAGTAGAGGCGTTGATGGAGGTCTTGAAGTTCGTGAAGTGGCTGTCCATAAGGGCGTCAGCTTTGGTCATCAAGTCCTTTATGGGTAAACTATCGACATCAGGTATGGCAGCGCGTACAGGTTCAAGTAAACGGCGTATCCAAAGGGCACGAAGTAGGTTCACCTCACGAGGAGAGCCGTCTGCGGCAGGTTCCAGGCGAGTGATAATGGTCATTTCCCTGAGGGCGAACGAAGCCCTTTGGTCCCACAATGATTGTTGAGAGAGCTGAAAAAGGTTTGCTATAGAGGCGGCTGGCGATGGCGAATACTGCTGCAGAAGGTATGTTTTGAGGGTGTCATACTCTATTGGGGTGTCTCCTTGTTCACAAAACCAGTTGGATATTTCCGGGAAGGTGTCTTCAGGTATCGCTGTGAGAACAGAATGTGCTAAGGTGGTTGAGCGAGTCACACCCTTGATGCGAAACTCGACTTCTGCGCACTGAAACCAAGCAAATGCCTCTCCGCTGGCGAACAACTAAAGTTTCAATGGGCCAACGCCAACTTCTGTGGAGTCCGCCATAGTACCAATGACGGAAGGGCGAGGCAGGGTGGAAGGCGGGAGGAGCGAGTCAGCTTCCCCGGTCACCAATGTGACGGGCTGAGAGAAGGTTGAGACTCAAAGGCAGGATGAAAGCAACCGAGTAAACTTTATTACAAAACGCTCATTTATATATATACATAAACCCCAGGCAAAAAGGGCATACATAACATAACAGGCAATTTCATGTTCAACAGAAAAGCTCACCGGTTAACAGTTAACGATGGAAAAAACAGACATGTTATTTCAGGTTCTTATCAGTGCGAGGGAGAGCGAAGATACCAGCATAATACATAGAAAAAATTAAATGTCATTACTATGTACGGTCGTATGATACACAGTTGGTACATGTTTCTATGTATCGTAATGAATCGGTTCATTGCTGATGTCTCTAGATTTTGTCATGAAACAGTTGATGCCAAATGTGTCTACATTTTTTAATGAAACGGTTCATTGCCAATGTCTCTAGGTTTTGTGATGAAACACTCAATTGGAAATGTGTCTTAGTTTCGTAATGGAACAGTTGATTCCAAATGTGTCTCCGTTTTTTCATGAAATACTTGATTGCAAATGTTTTTACATTTTTTTAATGGAACAGTTGATACAAAAAGTTTTTTTATCTAATATTTGAAAGTTTTTTGTAATTCTTGAAATTATTATTATCAAACATATTAAAATTCCTAAAATTATTATTATTATTATTATTATTATTATTATTATTATTATTATTATTATAATAAACTGCCATACATACTTAGTAGGAAAATCAGGATGCTATAAGCACAAGGTTTCCAATAGAGAAAAATAGCCCAATAAGGAAACAAAATAAGGAAACAAAATACTTTGCATGATTTTGCTCACATGCAATAATCAAAATGTATAACATCCCAGTTGGATATCTGGCAACAAATGGAAGTGAAGCAAGAGGGATAAAATCTCCAGAAACAGTTTTGCAAAGACTTTTTTATTTAAAAGAATTACTATATTCATTAAAATTAGAATGTTTCAATGAATAATGAGATAACAAGAAAGGTAATATTTGGATTATTATTGGAAAAAATAATGATAAGAACTCAGCCTCTTTTAAAGGGAAAGCCTATAATATGGTAATTACCTATGCCAAAAAACAGTTTATAATATGGTAATTAATTAATCCAGTCATATTAGTTAAGAATATTTTCTTAGTGAAGAGAATTCAAAATCAAAACATTAAAATTCTTAAACAGGGGAACATTTACGATCATTAAAATACTTTCCAAAATGTTTATAAAGATGAGGAAAAGAACGCCTTTCCGAAAGATATTCGTAAAAGAAACATGTTTGTCCAAAAAAAAATTTTTTTTCTTTTTTCCGAGAAGTAAGAGACCCGTGAGTTTGAATCACATAACGCCCTTTTCCCAGACAATTAAAAGTGCTTCTCTGCTTCTGGATATGTTACATTTTCCACAAGAGTTGTGGAAGGGAAGGAAAGGTCCCATGAATATGCAGAGACTAGGATTCTCTGGAAACCGCTCAGAGTTCCTCTTAAATTTGGAAGTAATTTTCGTGGTAGCTAAGGCAATATGAATAGAGAGAGAGAGAGAGAGAGAGAGAGAGAGAGAGAGAGAGAGAGAGAGAGAGAGAGAGAGAGAGAGAGAGAGAGATAGTCTACCAGAAATTGACAGGTAGATCATAGATATATATGAAGTGATTAGTTTATTGGTTTCATATTATCTACCTTTAGGAGTTAGAAAGCGACTTATGCAATACTCCCCCGTGGACATCTTGTAATGATTTGGCAGTGTGTGTATACTATGGAGCGCCCAAATTCAAATTAACACAATCAGTAGGGCAATCTTCCTGAAACTATAATTGTCTGTTTAATACATCTCTCTTGACTGTGGTAGCCTATTGGAAACGTCCCTGCCTGGTGATCTACTGGAAGGGAGTTCGAGACCCACTCAAGTTCAATAGTTTAATGTAGTATCTGTAACCTCACCATCCTTGTGACCTAAGGATAAAGGGTTTTGGGGAAGCCTATAGGTCTTCCTTCTGATTCATCATAACCATTACCTGGCCCTCCCTAGTCATAACGTAGGTGGAGAGGGGACTTGGATGCTCATCATATGAATATATGATCATTCTCTTAGATACTATACTGTTAGCCATTGTCACTGTTCATTGCTTCTGCCATTCATGAGTCACCTTTAAGCCTTAGACTTTCTAAGAATATATTTATCATGATTAAAAAATTGCATTTTTGCTCACGTTTCTTCAAAGTGAAACTGTGATATATTTGCAACATTTTAGAATAAAGAAAAGGAATAAAACAAGATTTCAGTAATGTAAAAAAGGGATTTTTAGCTGCATTAGTAAGTAAAAACGCCAGAATACTGATATTAGAAAATTTTCACATGGCTTCTCAAAGATAAAAGAACGCTAGAATACCGATATGCGCTATATCTCTCTATGTGATTGATAAACACTTTAAAAAAGAGTTAGCAAAGGATGAATTTCAAGTAGTGTGGTTTGAAATAAATGAGGAAACTTTGAATAAAGGTGAGTTTATATTCTCTCATTTTTCCTTCACTTTGTTTCCATCCTCTGGAAAATAAACTGAGAACTCAGACAGAGGTCAGGAGGGACCAAGGGGATTGGGATGACACCCGGAAAACTGCTTCGTTATGAGACAGCAATCTTTCAGAGGCCAAATATAAAAAAACATTAAATTTCAAGAAGAAATTTTTTGGTGTTTTGAGGTGAGGTCTGAGACAAAAGAATTCCTTCTTGCATTTGTTCCTCATTTATCAGATCATTGTATTTTAAAAGCGTTTGCTGCTTGGAAAAGTCTATTTGGTTGAGATTTTTCTGATATCACTTCTTATTCAAATTACAATTACACTTGTGAAACTACTATGTCTCACTTTCTGTTTAAAGCCCCTTTCTTTCTGAATTGACAAAGATTTACATCCTGGAAACTACACTGTTTGACTGTCTGTTTAAGACACTCCCCCATCAAAATTATAGAAATTTATATCTGAGAAACTTTTATACACTGTCGGCCTTTCTGTTTGAGGCACTACTCTTCAGAATTGACAGAGATTTACATATGGGAAACTGCACTGTCTGTCTGTTTAATGCTCTCCCCCCCCCTTGTCCCTATTGCTATCTGTTTAGGGTACTCCTTCTTCAGAATTGACATATAATTATATATGAGAAACTACACTGTCTGATTGTCTGTTTAGGGCACTCCCCTTTCAGAATTGACAGAGATTTACACACATGAAATTACACTGTCTCATTGTCTGTTTAAGGCACTCCTTCAGAATTGACCGGGATTCACATATGAGATACCATACTGTCCGATTGTCTGTTTGAGGCACCTCCCCTTCAGAATTGACAGATATTTACATATGAGAAACTACACTGTCTGGTCGTTAGAATTGACATAGATTTACATACGAGAAGCTACAAAGTCTGATTGTCTGTTTAATGCACTCATCCTTTACTATTGACGGTGATTTACGAATGAGAAACTACACAATCTGTGTGTTTAAGACACTCCCCCTTCAGAATTGAAAGATATTTACATATGGGAAGCTACACTGTCTGATTGTCTGTTTAATGCACTCCTCCTTAAGAATTGATAGGGATTTAAATATGAGAAACTACACTGTGTGACTGTCTGTTTAAGGTACTCCCCCTCCAGAATTGACATATATTTACATAGGAGAAAGTGCATTGTCTGATTGTTTGTTTAAGGAACTCCCCCTTCAGAATGGACAGAGATTTACAAGTGAGAAACTACATTGTCTGATTGTCACTCCCCCTTCAGAATTGACAGACTTAAAATGAGAAACTACACTCTCTGATTGTCTGTTTAAGGCAATCTCCTTAAGAATTAGCAGAGATTTATATATGAATATGTACACTATATGATTTTCTGTTTAAGGCACTCCCCCTCCAGAATTGGCAAAGACTTACGAATGGGAAACTACCATTTCTGATTGTCTGTTTAAGACACTTTCCCTCCAGAATTGAGAGATTTACTTATGAGAACGTACACTGTCTGGTTGCCTGTGTAAGGCACTCCTCCTTCAGAATTGACATAGATTTACATATGAGAAACTATAATGTCTGCTCCCTGTTTAAGAAACTTCCACTTCAAACCTGTTGAGATACCGTAGTTTTAGATCATTTGACCAAACAATCCTGATTTTAGGACATGATGTGAGATCCTTGATTGTTGTATTAAGGTGAGATAAACGCTTCAGAAAGGGCGCCTTTGGTTTTTGGGGAAGATTATGTGAATGTAGGATGTAGGTATTAGAACCAGATTTAATGAGAACATCAATTAAGATCTTTAACTGAAAAATATCAACAATTCTTGTTTTAGTATTGACTATTAAAAAGTCACAATTTGATATGTTCCGGGTCTCTTGATTATATATATATATATATATATATATATATATATATATATATATATATATATATATATATATATATATATATATATCTTATATATGTATATATACATATATATCTGCAGCAAACTGCCCGAATTAGTTAATAAAAAAAGGAAAAAAGGGTAGGAAGGTTTAAATCTGCCTGTGTGCTTATCTATATAAACATTTAACGGTGATTTTTAACTGCTCGTGTACACTCGATCAAAATATTTTTTCATTATTATTAAGTGAGAGATTAAACGTATGATTTGAAAGAAAGTTGGAAATACCTGTAAAAGAGATCTCAATGAAATATTCAAATGTTACATAAAGAAACATCTTGAAGCAGATGTCATAACGAAATGCAAAATATATTGCAGAATGAAATATAAACATAAACGAAGAGAAAATCGAACTGCCAGGGGCGTTGTATATAAGGCGTTCAAGTCAAGTCTTCATATTACTTTTATAAGAGAGAAATAATAGTCGATAGTTCAAGGATGTTCCAAATAAGAGTGTTTTATACAGAATATAGGATTAGTCACCTTCATAACAGTGGTCTTAGTATGCAGTGGGGAGACTACGAGTAACTTGAGAGACAGCTGTAGAACAGCAATGTGGCCATACACCAACTGTTCTCGGGGGGAATCCACTGTTATGTAGACTGCGTCCTGTAGATTGCTACCAAGAACAAAACAAATGTTGAATATAAAGCAAATGAGGTCCCAGTTGTTAAAGAGAGAGAGAGAGAGAGAGAGAGAGAGAGAGAGAGAGAGAGAGAGAGAGAGAGAGATACTTTTATCCATTCCCCTTTTGAAATGAATACTTTAAACAACTCCCATTCATTACGCAACTGGCCACCTATGTCTCCTATCTACCCGATCTTACAAAAAAATGCCACATATATATATATATATATATATATATATAAATTATTTACTTAGGCCCATCACCGGTTACCTCTCGCCTAAAGAATGAGAGTTGTTAAAACTATTCCTTTCACAATGGGAATGAATAAAACTCTCTCTCTCTCTCTCTCTCTCTCTCTCTCTCTCTCTCTCTCTCTCGATAAATGAAGTTTGTTCTAGTCCACTGTAGGATGAATGCCTCAGATATCTCAATGGATATCTTGTGTTTGGTAAATTTTCATCCCAACGATGGCTTTGTTGATTGGTGATTGTGGGAGAATTTTTTCTGATCGTTCTCAGCACACCAACCTAGTATGGGTGGCCCTAATAAGTACAGCTTTACACATCATATATAATCATATATGTACAGAAATTCCAATCTAGGAAGATTTACAAGTAGAGAGCATGGTCAATTATGTGCTAGTCAGTGGTTATATGTATATATAGAGAAAGAAATAAGGGAAATACAATGATGGATATCTCATAAATCTCACAAATTGATTACAAGACAGAAATCTTGAAAGGAAAAGATGTAGAAAAGAAGGGAGAACATGTACATTAGGACGCAGAAACTCCTGGCACACCTCTCTCTGAGGACGTGTATCCTGTCACACTCTTACTTCTCGGCGAGTTCTTGTGTGTAGTCCCACCCACGACCTCTGCCACCTCTGCTTACACTGGCTGTTTAGTTACTCGAAGTACAGTAAGGGTTTGACAGGGTGAACAGGGTTTCCTGTAGCCAACTGTACTTAATAAAGAAAAAAAGTACCAGAGGAGAGATTAGTGAAAGTATTTATGAGAAAATGCTTTTGAGGATGACTTGTCAAGGAATTTCCCATTAAAGGTGACTGGTCTAAGTTCCAATTTCATCAAAATAGTTACGCGCTAGAACGTTAGCCATGCAAACACGACCTACCACTGTGGTGCCCAACCACAACAGTGGCCTTCAAAGTAAAGAAAAAAAACACACTGTTTCACGCTGGATCGATCTGTTACCATGTGAATGCTAGTCAAACACGTTACCACTGTGCTAGAGAGTATGTATGAGCTGGAGCTGTAAAAGAAACATATATCTTTTCAGCTTATACAAAGTATTAAAAAATATACATATTCAGACAATTAAAGACTGAACGCTCTTTTGTAACTTTCATACTATACTCATACATCATGAATATTTTCAAGAACTCTCGAGTTTTATGAAAAGTAACTTGAGTTTAGTAATTAAAGCCGAAATTGTGCTGACACAAAATCCATTTTATTGCATATTTAATCAAACTCCCTATACAAAGTGTTTTACGTTTACGATAAAATTAACATAGATGGAAATTAGGAAAGATTGTTGAGGGTATTGTATGTTTCAAAGCATAAAAAAATTATATTTTCATAACAGTTTGGGGAGCAAATATATTGAATGATGAATTTAAAAAATGTTTATTATACTCTTACCTAAATTATACTCTCCCTCTTATGGTGCTTCTTATTTAGGAAATAACAATTTCTCTCTCTCTCTCTCTCTCTCTCTCTCTCTCTCTCTCTCTCTCTCTCGTTCACGAATAGTTCACGAATGCGTGCCCATCAGTGTCATCATTGACAGGAACTGGCACGACGAGTTCACGCATAGTTTGTACATAGTTTGTGCACTTCACGCATTAGCACGACTAGTTTGCGCAGTTAGGACGGTTTCGTGACAACTTGACCACGTGGTATAAAAACGGGGCCTCTTCAAACCCTAGACAGTTTTGGATTGGCTTTGAAAGAGCCATGCTTAATGTCAGATACACAATCATTGCAGATTAAAGAAGAGGCCTATACGTGGCAGCTACTAACCATTGTTGAAGAACAGAAGAAAAGGCTGGCAGAGGCAGAAGAGTAAGGGTAAGGCAACCCCACAACAAAGAAGGATACAAAGGAAAATGTAGGTAAGGGAAGGGTTGACCAGAAGGCACGAGTTAGGAGAGTATGACAGTCTACTGACTGAACTCCACAAGGAAGATCAAAGGGGGTACAAAAATTACCTCAGAATCACAGGTGACCTGTTCCAAGAGATGGTTGAGAAGTTAACCCCTCGCCTCCAAAAGTAGTCCACCTTCATGAGGGAACCGTTTGAAGTTGGACTGCCACACTCCACTTTTTAGCCACTGAAAATTCTTATCCAAGACTGTTTTATAGCTTCAGGATTGAAGCAAGTACCATCTGCAAGTTCATATCCGAGGTGTGTAAAGCCATCATCGCGGTCTACAAGGACGAAGTGCTGCGCTGCCCCAAAACTGAAGAAGAGTGGAAGGAAGCTGCTGCCAGGTTCAGCTCCAGATGGAATTACCACAACTGTGTTGGGGCTGTGGACGACAAGCACATAGCCAAGAAGAAGCTACCCAATGCTGACTTCTGCTACTACAACCACAAGGGCTTCCACAGCATTGTACTGATGGCAGCGGGAGATGCTACCTACAAGCTCCTCTATGTGGATGCTGGGGCAGAGGGTGGTGCGTCGGATGGAGGAACATGGAGTAACTGTTCCTTGCATGATGCTGTAGAAGAGAACAGAGCTGGAATCCCTCAACCAGAACCACTCCCTAATGATGACCAGCCAGTGCCCTATTACTTTGTAGGGGATGACGCATTTGCTCTTCAAACTTCGATGATTTAACCATTCTCCCATCAGTCACAGGTCCTACAAGAACACATATGTAGCTACAGGTTGTCTCGTGCCTGATGTGTCGTGGAAAATGTCTTTGGAATTTTGTGTCAAAAGTTCCGTTGCTTCTTGACGACGATGCATCAGCACCTCGACACCATCAGCCTGATCACCATGTGCACGTGTGTCCTGCATAACCTCATCCTCATCAGATACTCACACGCAATTACAGAAGTGGGCCGCGAAAATCCGGACAAACATGATCTGATCACTGGTGGATGGAAGACTGACCGACACCTGCAGGGGCTGCTGCTTTTAACCAGCCATCATACCCAGAAGGATACAAAGGATCAGCGAGACTACCGGTCACATTACTGCATGTCCCCTGCTGGTGTTGTCCCTTGGCAAGAAAGAATAATAGTAGCTCCATGAGCTGCATCCACAGGTGTTCCATTTTTTAAATAAAAGAAACGTTTATTTTTCGTTTGATTTTTCGTTGCTCTTTATTTTATGGTTTCTTTTTCTTTTCTTTTTCGTTTATTTTTCTTTGTTTCGTTTCGTTTCCATTCTTTTTTCACTTTATTTTAAGTTGAAGAGAAAAACAAGTGTTTTGAAATAAGAAAACAATTTATTAACATAAAACAGCAAACAACAAATATTTACAAATAATTAGAAGTGTCTCATCTTAGTCAGTGTCCTTGATTGTTCTGGTGCCGCGGCTTGGGGATACCCGATGAACTGATGGTGTGATATAAATATATATATATATATATATATATATACATATATATATATATATATATATAAACATACATACATATATATATATATATATATAAATATATATATATATATATATATACATATATATATATATATATATTTATATATATATATATATATACATATATATATAAATATACACACACACATATATATATATATATATATAAACATATATATATATATATATATACAAACATATATATATATATATATATATACAGAGAGAGAGAGAGAGAGAGAGAGAGAGATTATGTTTCATTAACACTCCTGATTTTAATCAATGTAAATAGCAAGCAAAATGGCATTTACTATCGAATTCTTCCTTTGGGGATATATATCCACTGCAATTTCATTTATGATAAATGTATTTAGCTGGGCAAGGATTCGTACCTATGCCCTGTGCCGAAACAATGCCTGCAGGAACGACTTTACCATTCATGCTATCAAGAGAGATATAAGTTCAGTTCAAGTCCACTGAACATATACCTGTTGAATTCATGGATCTTTCTTTAGACTTGAAATCAAATTTTTGGACTCCCCTCCGTCAGATCTTTTTCGAACATCAGTCCCCCACCCCGCCCACACCAGAAAACGCTCCTACCCCCCTGATATGTAGACTACGTAAAAACATTATAATATCCAACTCTACAAGAAAAAAGGAAATATTAACCACTAATATACACATTAAGCAAATATATGTAATGAAAAAAAAATGAAATTTTCCAGTTAGATTATTTATGCACATTACAAAAAACTCTTTACCAACATAACAATAATAGTATAATACATGGCATATTTAATCAATCTCTACCATACACAACGTTTTGAATTTCCTTCCGAATTTCCATAAATATTACATAGCAAAGGTTGCGTAGGGAATTGCATATTTCAAAGCATTAAAAAAATACATTTACATGTCAGCCTAAGCGAGTCCGATTTTGAAAACCGGATTCGGAATAAATGTATTCTATTCTCCAACCTAAATACCAAACTCTCTCTCTCTCTCTCTCTCTCTCTCTCTCTCTCTCTCTGTTGAATTTATTCATTTCTCAACCCGGGACTTTATGGTCTATTTTATGTTTCAGTTATCTCTCTCTCTCTCTCTCTCTCTCTCTCTCTCTCTCTCTGTTGAGTTTATTCATTTCTCGATCTGGGACTTTATGGTCTATTTTATGTTTCAGTTCTCTCTCTCTCTCTCTCTCTCTCTCTCTCTCTCTCTCTCTCAGCTTGATATCATCTCGTGGAACACCTGTGGTCTTGAAATTAGCAAAAACATTTTTGCTCTCAATGGATTTCACATAGTCACCACCCAGACGTTATTCTAATTCAGGAAGCTTTTGTTAAGCCCGTCATCCAGATTTGGAAGATCTTTCTGAACCTATGAACTACAACGGGAACCTACTTATGGGATACATTTATCGCAGTCAACTGACCCGCTGGGACACTGCTGGATCTGTGCATGCACGAGGTGGTAATTTGGATCACATTTTGATCTGCGAACTTGTACCTTCCCGAGTCAAATGCATAATGGTTCTGACGCTCTACTCTGACCTTATTGGTCTTAGCATCCATTATTCCCTTCCCCCTACACCAACTTCAATACACAATCGCACTTGCATCACAATTCCGCATGAGTAAAAGCCTACTACACTTCATATATGGCTAACCTTCTCCCGATGTTTGACCTCCACTGTCCTGAGAAACTTTACTCCTTACTTGTTAGCGCCATACATGCTTTCCACACATAATACATAAGAAAGCCACATATCAGGCATCATGATGGTTTTATGACACTAGATAATCGAAGTTCTGAGGCAGAGCTGAAGGTGATGGATGACGGCCTTGACTTCATGAGACAACCAAGTCCTGATACTCTGAACCAACATCAAATCTCAAAAGATGATCTAGTTAGTCTGCAACACTATGTATAAACAGATTTCTTGCGCAAATTAACAGACATCATCAACCATCAAACAAGCATTGGTTCGGATTGTTAAGTAGAAACACCCAAGTATCTTCCAACATAACCCTTCTCGGTACGCACAGGACCTTATAAATAAGTGGTCAGCACATTCACGAATCATCAACCTTCCAGCTCATATACAAGAATCTCTTTCCCCACAAAAAAAAAACCACAGAGCACTTCGTCTTAGTTCCGCCTTACTGAGCACTGATGAAAGGATGATGTACCCATAAGAGAAACAACGTGCTTTAGCAAGGTGAAAGAAGTCGGCTCCTGGTGATGATGGCATCATCTATGCAGTCCTTCGCGCATTCATAAAAGTACGCGGCAATTCTCTCCTCCAGCTCTACAACCTCTACCTGCTTTGGGGAGGATATGTGGTCCTTGCATGCATATACTCTCAGTACAATTTTACCCCTTCCCAAGCCCAGTATTTAGAAATTCCGACTATCTCCCTCACCTCCTGTTCCTGCAAAGTACAGGATGCCTGAAAACTTTAAATCATTCATTCAATTCCTGCAAAGTATCTGAACGTATTCTCCTCTCCTGCCTTATGTTCTGACTGCAAGATAAGCTTTCGTCTCGAATATAAGGCTTCCTACCCCAACGAGGAACACGTTATTGTCTAAAGGAGCTCTACACTCGTCTCTCCCCAACCAGTGTTTTAGCCTTCATTGATTGGAAAACCGCATTTTATGTCACAAATAGGGATATTATTTTAGACCAGCCAATTGATTTTGGAAACAAAAGAAACCTTTTGAAGTGTATATGTTGTTATCTACGAAATAGAATCTCTTGTTTGCTGTTTAAAGGGTACTACAAAGGAACTTGAACTTTATACCCCGCAAGGGGTTATTCATTTTTTTTAAAGATTTTCCTTCATTGCCTTTTTATCTTACTTACTGATACTGATATAAAATCATTACTTGCTACAATGGAGATTTATGCATCCACTCAAGATCTTCGGATCAATAGCATCTCTCCCTCTCCTCCTGAGAATCAATATCCTCTTGTGATAGTTTACCAGGGGGAACAATGTTGTGCCTCTTTGCATGCACAGAGTATATTTATTTGGGAGTGCCAGTGTGAATAACACCCTCTGTTCCAGCAAGACAAAGAGTACTTACCATTGTTCAACATCTGCTAGCCCGATTACAGTGATGCCCAACTCCTCTCAAATGACTTGCTAATTATTCTGTAGGCGTATCTATCCCAGTCAACAGAACAATATACATTGTTCTCTTCTGTTCAGTGGTATATTATCTTTCCTATGCACTATGTCATTTCCCCAGATCAACTCCACAGCCTTTAAAAAAATTCCAAAACCAGGCGACGAGACTCATTCTAAGCTACTCAGCAACCACTAGAATTTTAAACATGCAACACTTTTTGAGAGAATATACTCTAATGTCACCTACTTCCGCATCAAATGCCTTTATTACCCTCACCTGTCTCCTCACTATTCAAACATAATCAGGACTTCATTAAATCTAGATGCACCTTGTCCACAACTACATCAGGAGGGATGTACACTAGTCAGTACAGTCTGTTCAAGCATTAACGGGCTTGACATGGACATTGTGGCAGGGAATGTGTATCCTGGCCTTGCACGTGGCAGTCTCCTGTGTAGGAAGTCTTTTATACTCCAATTATTAAGACTGACTTGTCTAAACTTCAACAACAACGTGCATTGGAGACTATCAACAGACTGTCCACGTCCCTCAGTATAGTCAATCGCCTCTACACAGATGGCTCCATGCAGCATGATAACAGTGCTTCATGTGCTACTTTTTCCCCCACTTTGTAGACCCCGCCAGACGGCTGGACAGGCCGTCACCTCCCAAAGTCATAAAGCTCCACGCATTGTGAACTATATGAACTTTTAGATGTAGTTATTTTAATTACACCGACCAAAAACAACGGCTTGATTATCTGCAACTCATAACCAGCACTCAAAGCCCTCTCATCACACAAACCAGCATACCAACACCTAGTTACACAAATATTTAGGCAACTAGACATGGCCAACATGAGCTCACTTGTAGTGCACTTCTTGGGGATTCCCTCTCACATGGGTCTCTTGGCTAACAGCACCGTTAATCATCTTGCAAAGGCTGCCTGTCAGCTGGATCCTCCAGAGGCTGATGCCCCACTCTATCTCTCCTGTGGTGCAGAAGAATGGTGTGCCAGGCTGCCCGCTCACCTCCCCATCATCGTAGTATGGCTCAGACATCCAGCATTGTACTAATACATCACTATGACCACTTTCTTCCTTACTAACACAAGCATCGCCGCAATGAACTTATGGTTCGTTGAAATAATGTGATTTTTTGCGCGTCATCGACTGGGTTGTCGACCAGTTTGGCAGGTGAATGAGCAAGGAGGAGTTCCTCACTTCCCCTGTAGGCTATGTGCCGCACCCAACGCCAACACCCTGAAACCTTATTGTCTGGAATATCCCTTGTTAGTGACCTATCACTACAAAAGACTTACAGTAACTGTTGCATGTAAGCAATTATTAACAGATAATCTCTCGGCATCAAGGACCTTAGATGTCTGGATGCCAGAATACCTCAAGTCAATCAATCAATCAGTCAATTTTTTTTTTCACACCCACACAAACACACACACACATTATAGCGACACATACACACACACTCTGTTGTTCAGCTGCAAGGTTGTTGTTGCCTGATTGGTAACGTCTCTTACTGGTGTTTGCCTGTTGGGGGTTCGAGTCCCGCTCAGACTTGTTAGTGCCATTGGTGTCTGCAACTTGACCATCCTTGTTAGCTAAGGTTGGGGGGTTTGGCAGAGCCTATAGGTCTATCTGCTATCAGCTGCCACTGCCTGGTCCTCCTTGGTCCTAGCTTGGGTGGAGAGGAGGCTTGGGCGCTGATCATATGTATATATGGTCAGTCTCTAGGGCATTGTCCTGCTTGCTAGGGCATTGTCACTGTCCCTTACCTCTTCCATTCATGAGCGACCTTTAAAAAAAAAAGTGCACTCAGCTTACAAACATAGGGATGTGACCGGGATCCCACCATCAAACCAGGAGTAACACATACTAGTTTGGCTATAATTATATCCAGTGAAAACTAGAAAAATTATTTTACTCAGATAAGAGCAAGTTATATAATTATCATTATTATTG
>NC_090756.1:72066439-72071439 GCF_036898095.1 Palaemon carinicauda
CATCCATACACAATTACACAAACAAACACACGCACACACACACACACACTTGCATACACCCTATTAGGGTGGCCATAAGTAGTATAGCTTTGTTTATCATGACAAATACATTAACCTTTCCACCACGTTAAGGTATCCCCACTCAGAAAGGATACCGTGTGGAAGTTTTGACACTTGCAATGTGAAAATGCTCTATGCAACAATATCATATAGACTGGAAGAAGAGAGGCAATAGTAGCATTGGATGTGGTTAAAAAGTGTCTTCAGTGTTAGGAAAAGTAAGTTTTTTTGACCCAGTACGAAACAATAGAAAATTTAATTTCATGTTCATTACCTGGCATTGAAAAAACGGAACTATACGATTTTTTTGATAAAAAGTTATAACAATATAACGACAGATTCTTCTTTATAATTTCGAAAAATCCTCTCTCTCTCTCTCTCTCTCTCTCTCCTCTCTCTCTCTCTCTCTCTCCTCTCTCTCTCTCTCTCTCTCTCTCTCTCTCTCTCTCTCTCTCTCTCTTAGGTAAAATATGAAATCAAAACAAAAATGATCAGAGCAAACAATCTCCAGACACAAAAAGAAGAATATGTATCTTAGCAATTCTCAATAAAGAAACATTATTCGCAGGTCGATTTCAGATAAAGTTTTATATTACATCTAATTCACAGTAAACTTTCATTTGCAATGTCCCCAGAAGTCACTTCTTTCATCACAAACTTGTGATTTTTCAAAAAGCGAACGTCTCCGAACTTCGCTATTTTGCCATTTCCAACAAACATTCGCCAGGGGACCTGGTCTTTTTTGCACTACGGGATCTAACTTCCAACCATAAAAAACAATTTTTCTTTTTATCTCCCTCACCCAAGACTTTGTATTCTCTCTCTCTTTCTCTCTCTCTCTCTCTCTCTCTCTCTCTCTCTCTCTCTCCTCTCTCTCTCCTCTCTCCTCCTCTCTCTCTCTCTCTCATTTTGAAAAAGTGTAGTATTAAATATTTCCAAGAGAATCATCTATGAAAGTTATCAAAAGCCAAAGAGTTTCATGAGGAAGAATTTAATGATTAAGGCAACATTTTTACAATACATTTTATCTTTAGATTGTTGACACCTTTGGAATCAAATACATCAGTATCAATATATAAAAATCCCTTTTAAAAATCATTCCATATAAAAGTTCTTGAATAAAAAAAAATATATAAAAACAACCTTTCCATAGTCTTAGGTTACTAGTCCTTGAATTATCGCCTGCCTTTGATCCATTTCAGATCTGATTGGGTAGAATTTAATTACGTTCAGACACTTGAGCATCCTTTGAGACAGTTCCATTTTTAATGTATGAAACATTTTCTCCCTGATCCTTGTCAACAAATATTCCTTCTTCATGGAAGTGTTTTGCACTTATTGGAAATTCTTTTGAAAGAAGATTATTTGTTTCTGAATTAATTAAAACATCAAAACCTTCTAACGTATTTGATTAATTGAGATACTGAAAAATCTCTTAAGAGTGACAAACATCCCCCTCACCTGGGGGAAATTTATAAGGACGACACGATTGATTCATTACAGTGAAACTGGAAAAATAAAAATGCTCAACACTAGAAAGAAATGCCACATATACACATTTCCTTCTCTTAACATTTTGCCATCATCCGTCTTGATCAGAACAGTTTTAATCGTTTTCCTGATATGTGTCTCTTTCCTCCTCTACTTGCCTGTCAAGACGTGACGGGAGAGGGAAGTTTAGGGGTCTTCTTCTCCCCGTGGTCTAAAATACCCAGGTTTTCAAGAAATCCTATTTTGGGAGATCAGAATTTGTTTTTTACCTTATGGAATTTTCCGAGTTTTGTGGCATTTACAGATGTTATTTTATATGTTCATCTTGGAATCTTCTAGGGTGGTAACGAAAAATAAAATAAATAAATAAATAAGTAAACAATAATCCTTTTTTCGTTATAATTGCTAAACTTACCAGATAAGATTTTTCTTGCCTGACGCGCACTAATCTATCCCTTTATTTCTCTGTTGGAGCCTTTGGTCTTATGGCATTCTGCTTTTCCATCTATGGTTGTAGCTTTCCTAATAATAATAATAATGGAAAACAGTAATCCCATACTCTCTGTACCGTAGTCTTGCACTGTCTTGGGGAAGAGATCTCCTGCTTGAGGGTACACTCGGGCACACTGTTCTACCTGCTTCCGTATTTCCTTTCCTCACTGGACTATATTATCAATTGGAGCCTTTTGGCTTATAGTATCCTGCTATTTTAGCTATGGTATTAGCTTTGATAGCAATAATAATGATAATTAAATAACTTGCTCTTATCTGAGTAAAATAATTTTTCTAGTTTTCACTGGATATAATTATAGCCAAACTAGTATTTGTTACTCCTGGTTTGATGGTGGGATTCCGGTCTCATCCCTATGGCTGTAAGCTGAGTGCACTTGCAGCTGAACAACAGAGTGTGTGTGTATATGTCACTATAAAGTATGCGTATGTGTCACTATAATGTGTGTGTGTTTTTGTGCGTGTGAAAAAAAAGATTGACTGATTGATTGATTGACTTGAGGTATTCTGGCATCCAGAACATCCAAGGTCCTTGACGCCGAGAGATTATCTGTTAATAATTGCTTACATGCATCAGTTACTGTAAGTCTTTTGTAGTGATAGGTCACTAACAAGGGATATTCCAGGTAATAATATTTCAGGGTGTTGGGCGTTGGGTGTGGCACATAGCCTACACGGGAAGTGAGGAACTCCACCTTGCTCATTCACCTGCCAAACTGGTCGACAACCCAGTCGAAGACGCGCAAATAAAATCATGTTATTTCGACGAACCATAAGTTCAATGTGGCGGGGTACTTGTGTTAGTAAGGAAGAAAGTGGTCATAGTGATGTATTAGTACAATGCTGGATGTCTGAGAAATCCTACGATGATGGGGAGGTGAGCGGGCAGCCTGGCACACTATTCTTCTGCACCACAGGAGAGATGGAGTGGGGGCATCAGCCTCTGGATGATCCAGCTGACAGGCAGCCTTTGCAAGATGATTAACGTTGCTGTTAGCCTAGAGACCCAAGTGGGAGGGAATCCCCAAGAAGTGCACTAGCAGTGAGCTCATGTTGGCTATGTCTAGTTGCCTAAATATTTGTGTAACCAGGAGTTGGTATGCTGGTTTGTGTGATGAGAGGGCTTTGAGTGCTGGTTGTGAGTTGCAGATAATCAAGCCGTTGTTTTTGATCGGTGTAATTAAAATAACTACATCTAAAAGTTCATATAGTTCACAATGCGTGGGGGCATTATAACTTTGGGAGGTGACGGCCTGTCCAGCCGTCTGGCGGGGGCTACAAAGTGGGGGAAAAAGCAGTAAATGCAGCACTGTCATCATGCTGCAGGGAGCCATCTGTGTAGAGGCTATTGACTATACTGAGGGACGTGGACAGTCTGTTGATAGTCTCCAATGCACGTTGTTGTTGAAGTTTAGACAAGTCAGTCTTAAAAGATTGGAGTATAAAAGACTTCCCTACACAGGAGACTGCCACGTGTAAGGCCAGGATACATATTCCCTGCCACAATGTCAGTGTCAAGCCGTTAATGCTTGAACAGACTGTACTGACTAGTGTACATCCCTCCTGATTTAGTTGTGGATAAGGCACTTCTAGATTTAGTGAAGTCCTGATGATGTTTGAATAATGAGGAGACAGGTGAGGGTAATAAAGGCCTTTGATGCGGAAGTAGGTGACATTTATAGTATATTCTCTCAACAAGTGTTGCATGTTTAAAATTCTAGTGGTGGCTGAGTAGCTTAAAATAAGTCTCATCGCCTGGTTCTGGATTTTTTTAAGAGGCTGTAGAGTTGATCTGGGGAAATGACATAGTCCATGGGAAAGTTAATCTACCACTGAACAGAAGAGAACAATGTATATTGTTCTGTTGACTGGGATAGATACTCCTCCAGAATAATTAGCAAGTCATTTGAGAGGATTTGGGCATCACTGTAATCGGGCTAGCAGATGTTGGAACAATGGTAAGTACTCTTTGCCTTGCTTTGTTATTCACACTGGCACTCCCAAATAAATATACTCTGTGCATGCAAAGAGGATGTTGAATTCTCAGGAGAAGGGGAGGGAGAGATGCAAGTGATCCGAAGATCTTGAGTGAATGCATAAATCCCTATTGTAGCAAGTGATGGTTTTATATCAGTATCAGTAAGATAAGAAGGGGTACAAAGTTCAAGTTCCTTTGTAGTACCCTTTAAAACAGCAAACAAGAGATTCTATTTCGTAGATAACAACATATCCATTTCAAAAGGTTTCCTTTGATTCCAAAATCAATCAGCTGGTCTAAAATAATGTCCCTATTTGTGACATAAAATGCAGTTTTCCAATCAATGATGGCTAAAACACTGGTTGGGGAGAGACGAGTGTAGAGCTCCTTTAGACAATAATGTGTTCCTCGTTGGAGTAGGAAGCCTTATATTCGAGACGAAAGCTTATCTTGCAGTCAGAACATAAGGCAGGAGAGAAGAATACGTTCAGATACTTTGCAGGAACATGAGGTGAGGGAGATGGTCGGAATTTCTAAGTACTGGGCTTGGGAAGGGGTTAAAATTGTACTGAGAGTATATGCATGCTAGGACCACATATCCTCCCCAAAGCAGGTAGAGGTTTGTAGAGCTGGAGGAGAGAATTACCACGTACTTTTATGAGTATGCAAAAGGACTGCATAGGTGATGCCATCATCACCAGGAGCCGACTTCTGACTCCTTGCTAAGGCACGTTGTTGCTCTTATGGGTACATCATCCTCTTCATCAGTGCTCAGTAAGACGGAACTAAAACGAAGTGCTCTGTGGTTTTCTTGTGAGGAAAGAGAGTCTTATATATGAGCTGGAAGGTTGATGATTTGTGACTGTGCTGACCACTCATTTATAAGGTCCTGTGCGTACCGAGAAGGGTTATGTTGGAATATACTTGGGGGGTTTCTACTTAACAATCGGAACCAATGCTT
>NC_090756.1:72076439-72081439 GCF_036898095.1 Palaemon carinicauda
TAATGTATTAATATATATGGCTTATTTGATGTTTGTATATATATATATATATATATATATATATATATATATATATATATATATATATATATATATATATATATATATATATATGTGTGTGTGTGTGTGTGTGAAAAGTTTTGAAAATTAGATTTTTGACGGGATTTTGTTTTGTGGTCTGTTTTAATTTCAAAAGCCTTTTTATGTTGTAAAGAGTTGACCTAACACTTTCTGACGTAAACATGTAAACAGAGATTGTCTTTAACTGAATTGAAGGTATAAAAGAAAACTACTTATGTGAAGTTATTCTTTCAATGTTTAATTGATATAAAGGTCAAATTTCACAGGACATTTCCCATCCTCAAAACTTTGAAAGAATAATAAATACTAACATCCTGGAGAAGATTTTGCTTCTGAATAATTTTCTATGTCTTTGGAAAAGATTATACATTTTGACTCACATATTTCCAGTAAGGATTCTCGCGTCAGGGCTTTCCATCTTGATGACATTCAGTTTAGGCTACTCTCTCTCTCTCTTTCTCTCTCTCTCTCTCTCTCTCTCTCTCTCTCTCTCTCTCTCTCTCTCTCCAAACTTGCATAGGTCGTCATGGGCAGACTAGAATTTTAGGAATGTGTTTATTTGTCTCTCTTCGGTGTATCAGCGAGTTGAATCCGGGTCTCTTACCTTATTATGTTAGGTACATTTACCGTTGTACAATGATAGAGAGAGAGAGAGAGAGAGAGAGAGAGAGAGAGAGAGAGAGAGAGAGAGAGTTATGCGAAGCTGACACTTGCGGGAATCTCTGGCAGGCATTGACACGGCTTGAGATGTGATAATACGCAAACTAGTCGTAAACTAGCATGGAGTAAAAGTAAACCCGTCGTGACTTTGTGGCGTGTCGTGACGAGAATTTTGAAATGTTCAAAATTTTGGTCACGACAAAATTTTGCGACCGGATCGTGAACTATGCTCAAACTGTTCAGGAACCCATTATAACCTCATCGAGACGATGTGGGAGGATGTGTGACAGTGCGTGGAAATGCGTGCCATGCCATGACTGTCATGAACTACCACGAATT
Organism: Palaemon carinicauda; assembly: GCF_036898095.1. NCBI lineage: Eukaryota > Metazoa > Arthropoda > Malacostraca > Decapoda > Palaemonidae > Palaemon > Palaemon carinicauda. Next base: position 72,077,520 of record NC_090756.1, read on the forward strand.
GTTCACGAAACAGCTCACGTCGAGTTCACGAGTAGATGACGACATGTTCACGAATATGCGTGCGTCGCAGCGTGGCCGTACCTTCCCACTTACAAGGCCATATGTACTTCACGCATTTATGGCACGTACAGTTCATGACTAGTTTACGCACTTCACAAACAGTTTGCGCATGACACAAGCAGTTCACGAAGAGTTCACGATCAGTTTACGAACAGTTCATGGGCAGTTCACGAATACTGAGCGACGGTGGCGCTCGCCTCGGTGTGGGGGTATATATAGACCTTCCTAGACACTGCTCGCCATTTCAGAGGTCACCAGTGAAGAGACAACATGCCGAAAACCAAGGTGATAAAAGGAAGAGGAAAGCAGAGAAAGCCAGAAGCCAACAGGTCAGAGCGCAGAGACCGCTGACAGATAGTTCCCTTCAGTCATCTATATCAAGTCTAGATATTGTGATCCTGGAGGCGCAGCAGGAGCCAATCAAACGGCAGAGACAATCATCCAGTGAGGACGAGGCTAACAGAAAGCAGAAGAAGCGGGTCCGGGTGTCTAAGAAAGAAATCCCTGAATACCGCTGAGTTTAGGTTCGCCAACCTTGTGAAGGGGAACCCCCAGCTGTATGACATGAAGCAGAAAGAGTGGCTCAGTATGGCGACCAAGAACAGCCAGTGGGACGGAGTCTGAGAGCAGCTGGAGCCTCCTGCCACTAGTGCCCAATGCCAGAAACATTACGAGAACTTGAGAACCAGGATGGGGAAGATTATGAAGGAGAATAAGAGTGGAGCTGGCAGCCACAAAGGAGTGCCCGTGATGACCAGATCCTGGAGACCTGGAGTTTCCTGATACAACACATCATCTGGGGAGAGACAGTCCCCAGTGAGCAGTTTGCTGTCCCAGAATCAACAGCAGTGACAAACAGCGACAAAGACGATGATGAAGTGAGGTCCATAGGTTCCCAGAGCCAAACATCTACTAGCACCGGGAAGGGCAAGGGCAAGGGGAAGCGATTCAGGCCACCAACAACACAGACAGCCACCACAACCGTCGATACCTGGGTGACCCAGAGTGACCTCAGTAATGTAGTGCAAAAGGTGAGAATCCCAATGTCTACATGCAGATTGTATTATAGTTTCATCCATTGCTTTTTACATGGCATGTGCAATATGTTACATTGAAATGCTGTACTAAATTGATACAATGTTTGCATGTTTCAGATCACCTCCAAAGCAGATTCCTTGGCTCCCACCCACTTGTACACCGGCCAGCACAAGATTGTACACGATTTTGCATGCCTGCTGGAAGGCCACATGTGTGTCATCCCGGAGGACTCCTGTTATGAATTCCAGATAGACTGCCTCAACCTTGTACACCGCTGCAGGCAGCGGTGTCAGCTCTTCCAACAGCCACATCAACAACCAGCTGCCTTGCAGGCACCGCCAGAACAGCAGCAGCAGCAGCCTCAGCAAAAACCTCCAGTCAGTCAGCTAGCACCTGTAACTTGGATGCCACTCCAGTCACCACAGTCTTCAGGCCAGTCCCCATGTCCCTGTACCACGGAGTGGCAACCAGGGATTTCACTTGCACCGTCAGTCACCCTTATCCAGGCTCCTTCACTAACAACTTCAGTACCTTTAGCTACCCTTTTCCAGGCTCCTTCACCAACAATTTCAGTGTCGTTGCTGTCAGCCACCTTCAAGACACCTGTGACACCTCTCAGCTTCCCGGTCCTGACCCTGGGGTCCGTCGACAGCAATCTAGAAGAGGACATTTCACCCTCACCCCTCTACCCCTCCAAGGAACTAATCACACCACCAGTCCATCGGGTATCCCCAAGCAGCGGTACCAGAACAAGCAAGGACACTGACTGAGATGAGACTTCTAAATATTTGTTACTCTTTGTTGTTTGCTGTTTTCATGTTAATAAATTGTTTTCTTATTTCAAAACACTTGTTTTTCTCTGTAACTTAAAATAAAGGGAAAAAAGAATGGAAACAAAACGAAAAAAAAAGAAACGAAAAAGAAAAGAAAAAGAAACCAAAAAATAAAGAGCAATGAAAAACCAAACGAAAAATAAACGTTTTTTTTATTTCAAAAATGGAACAACTGTGGATGCAGCTCATGGAGATACTACCATTCTTTCTTGCCAAGGGACAACACCAGCAGTGGACATGCAGTAATGTGACAGGTAGTCTCGCTGATCCTTTGTACCCTTCTGGGTATGATGGCTGGTTAGAAGCAGCAGCCCCTGCAGGTGTCGGTCAGTCTTCCCTCCACCAGGGATCAGATCATGTTTGTCCGAATCTTCGCGGTCCACTTCTGTAATTGCGTGTGAGTATCTGATGAGGATGAAGTTATGCAGGACACAGGCGCACATAGTGATCAGGCTGATAGTGTCGAGGTGCTGATGCATCGTCGTCAAGAAGCAACAGAACCTTTGACACAAAATTCCAAAGACATTTTCCACGACACATCAGGCACGAGACAACCTGTAGCTACATATGCGTTCTTGTAGGACCTGTGACTGATGGGAGAATGGTTAAATCATCGAAGTTCGAAGAGCAAATGCGTCATCCCCTACAAAGTGATAGGGCACTGGCTGGTCATCATTAGGGAGTGGTTCTGGTTGAGGGACTTCAGCTCTGTACTCTTCTACAGCATCATGCAAAGAACAGTTACTCCATGTTCCTCCATCCGACGCACCACCCTCTGCCCTAGCATCCACATAGAGGAACTTGTAGTTAGCATCTACCATTGCCATCAGTACAACGCTGTGGAAACCCTTGTAGTTGTAGTAGCAGAAGCCAGCATTGGGTAGCTTCTTCATGGCTATGAGCTTGTCGTCCACAGCCCCCACACAGTTGTGGTAATTCCATCTGGAGCTGAACCTGGCAGCAGCTTCCTTCCACTCTTCTCCAGTTTTGGGGCAGTGCAGCACTTCGTCCTTGTAGACCACGATGATGGCTTTACACACCTTGGATATGAACTTGCTGATGGTACTTGCTTCAATCCTGAAGCTATATTGTAGACTTGGATAGGAATTTTCAGTGGCTAAAAAGTGGAGTGTGGCAGCCAGCTTGAGTCCAACTTGAAACGGTTCCCTCATGAAGGTGGACTACTTCTGGAGGCGAGGGGTTAACTTCTCAACCCTCTCTTGGAACAGGTCAGCTGTGATTCTGAGGTAATTTTTGTACCCCCTTTGATCTTCCTTGTGGAGTTCAGACAGTAGACTGTCATACTCTCCTAACTCATGCCTTCTGGTCAACCCTTCCCTTACCCACATTTTCCTTTGTATCTTTCTTTGATGGGGGGTCACCTTACCCTTGCTCTTCTACCTCTGCCAGCCTTTTCTTCTGTTCTTCAACAATGGCTAGCAGCTGCCCAGTATAGGCATCTTATTTAATCTGCAATGATTGTGTCTCTGACATTAAGCATGTCTGTTGCAAAGCAAATCCAAAACTGACTAGGGTTTGAAGAGGCCCCGTTTTTATATGACGTGGTCAAGTCGGCACGAGACCGTCCTAACTGCGCAAACTCGTCGTGCCAATGCGGGAAGTGCACAAACTATGTACAGTACAAACTATGCGTGAACTCGTCGTGCCAGTTCCTGTCAATGGTGACACTGATAGGCACGCATTCGTGAACTATTCGTGAACGAGAGAGAGAGAGCGTGAGAGAGAGAGAGAGAGAGAGAGAGAGAGAGAGAGAGAGAGAGAGAGAAAGAGAGAGAGAAAAAAAATTATTTCCTAAATAAGAAGCACGATGAGAGGGAGAGTATAATTTCGGTAAGAGTATAATAAACATATTTTAAATTCATCATTCAAAATATTTGCTCCCAAAACTGTTATGAAAATATAATTTTTTTTCTATGCTTTGAAACATACAATACCCTCAACAACCTTTCCTAATTTCCATCTATGTTA